>NW_020438892.1:740215-768538 GCF_000699045.2 Agrilus planipennis
GTTTGTGCAATGTACAATGATATTACAACCTCCTCTAAACGTCTATCAAATTTATCACTTCGTTCATTTAAAAAATGTGTTAAGAATTTATTAGTAAGTAATTTGTTAGTTTTATTTGTTTATATTTAGTTTTTCTTTTGTTTGCCGATGATGGTTAATTGGAAGAGTAGCTTGTAACCTTTGTGCTACAGACCTGTGACGCTGCCGAACAATAACAGTTCCCAAATTTTCAATCAAGGTAAAGACTTTTCCAGAGTATTCGAATACATTTTTTTTAACATCGATTTTGACGGGAGCTGTATTTGAAGGAAAGGAAACAGAAATTAAATAAAGTGAAAGCAGAATTGAATCAAAATTTAAAAAAAAAACTACATGGGAATTTAAAAGATTTGGAAGACAAATTAATCGAAAATTTTAAATATGAGAATAATTTAAGGAAAAATTAAAACAAAATACTAACACTAAAGTTCTACGAAAAGGGTTTGGAAGAAAAACTAAGCGAAAATTCGAAAACATTAGAGAACTGGAATAAAATTTAAAAACGAATTAAATGAAAATTCCACAATATTAAAGAAACATTCGAAGGTGCTAATTAAAAATTTAAAGTGTTTAGATGGAACATTAGATAAATTTGAAGAGAAATTAAAAGAAAATTGTAAGGACAATTGCCGGACAAATTAGCCGAAGCAGAAAATAACGTTGAATGTCAAATTAAGGAAATTGATACACGGGTGGAAGAACTACAAGTTCCTGAGGACAATTATACCAGAACGGATTGACAGCCGACTTCTAGGAAAGCAAGAAAGTATAACTGAGATTGAAGGAACTGTTGACGTGAAGGGGGAGCCTGGTGCTCCATCGAAAGACAGTAGAAAGTCTGTTAAAGTACAAGGCGAATATCGCGAGACTATCCAAATACGTCCGATGATAGCCTGAAAAAGGTAGCTATCGTCTTGTTCTTGATGGATAGAGGGACGATCTCATACAACAGCGAGTTCGACTAGACAAGTCAAGAACCCTTACAATAAAAAAAAGAAAGGTCTTACCCTCACTAACCACAACAGTTCAAAAAACAACGCGAACACTTACAGGCTGCGAGCATTTTGAACGCAAGACTGGTTTTTAAACTGTCTGTTGTGGTTAGTTGGGGTAAGACCTTTCTTTTTTTTATCAATACGCTACAGTCTTCTTTATATTTATTTTACCTCATAACTTATGATACTGCAGCGAGCACGAGTGTGTTTGTGTGCGATCGGGCACACGTGTGCGTGAACGGCTTATCGATTAGAGTAATTCATAACCTAAGTTTACTAATAATTTAATAGTGTTTTTAAGTTCTTTAATAAATTAATGTAAATTCATTCTTAGAAGTTAATTTTTTTTAAACCCACGAACACTACAATATTAATCTTGCATTGCAAAAACCTAACTTTATATGTACGTAGGTCGCTGGACTCGACATTTGTAAGGCAACTTTAGATCAACTCGATAAAAAATTGACAAATTCGAAGGGAAAGTTCTGGTCTCTTGCTGTCGACATAACAAACGAATCTGAAGTAGTTGACGGTTTCGAATGGATCAAGGAACACTTAGGTCCTGTACATATCCTAGTTAATTGTGCCGGAATCGCCAGGGATAATGATCTCATCGATGGCGATGCCCAAATGTGGAAGGATGTTTTGGACACGAACGTTTTCGGCTTGTGTTTGGCCACGAGAGAAGCTGTCAAGCACATGACGAGCAATGAGATCAAAGGTCATGTCATACACATAAACAGCATTTCCGGGCATACTGTTCTGCCCTATTCAAGGACCAACGTCTATTGCGCTTCTAAATATGCCGTAACTGCACTGACAGAAACTTTGAGACGCGAAATTGTCCTTAAAGGTCTTGGAATCAAGGTGACCGTAAGTCTGGTTGACAACGTAACACTTACGATCCCATCAGAACCTTTTTTCTTTTAGAGTATTAGTCCAGGACTTGTGTCAACCAATCTGTATGAGTCCGCAGGTTTTCATCCAAAAGCTATCAAAGCTATCGGCAACCGGCCTAGTCTTTATCCCAAGGATATAGCAGACGGCGTTTTGTACGTCCTCGGCACCCCTCCTCATGTTCAAGTAAACCATACAATTATCTGAACTTGTTGCTAGCACAAGACGCACAGAAAGTCAAAATTAAACTATATACAAAATATTAATAATAATAATTATTATTATTATAATTAGTTCTTCCCCCATATCAGTCACTGTGAGATCGAAACTGTTAGTATCATTGCTTCGAGTGATCGAAATTCACTTTTGTGAACAATTTCTTTAATCACTTTCTTTGTGTTGTTTGTAAATAGATATGCAACACATCGTACACTGCAGCATGAGAAATTGCTGATACTAACTACGTAATACTACTTTTGCCCTGTTATATATAATATTCATTTTATAATTAATCTGGTTTTATCTTTTAGGTTCATGAGCTGACCATTAAACCTGTTGGTGAAATAGACTGATTATCTGCATTTTAATGATTTAAAATGATCTGAATAAACAATAACATTGTTATGTTACGTATGTTATGAAACGTCGACTTTGAAATAAATAATTATACAATAATCAATAATCTGATTTATTATTCAATTTAAATAAGTGAATTGGTAATTTAGAGAGAAACTACTAAATTTACTGTACAATTCGTTAAAGGTTGTTTGATTCAAAAAAACAACTTGAACCCAAGAATATAGAGAAGTTTGTATCACGCCTAACGTATTTCTTACAGCACGTACCGAAAAGTAAACGCTCTGGCTAGACGATGCTCTTGTGACATCACGGAAAAAACGCTGTGTCGGCATAGAGCAGCGAGATATTTTCTTGGATATTTTAGTACTTTTAATACTTTAAGGTTCACACCTTCTTAACCTTAACTTATCCTATCATATCAGAACAAATACAATAAATAAAGAGTCGTTTTAAAAAGTTGACTATTTCTTTAATTGTTTTATTACTTGCTATTTGTGACATCATCAGGTGATAAATCAATATCCAATACACTTTTCTTGAAACTTTGTGTTGTATTTAATTTCATAATTCATTGAAATTCTGTTATTAGAATACTTTTGATATACCAGGTAAATAATGGAGAAACAGTTGTAATAATTTTCACAAAAACAATAGCTTTTGGTATTAAATACTGTTTGTAATGGTAACTCTATTTTGCAGTAAAAATCGGGAATCCAATTAAAAATGTAATTAATACTCATAATATTGTACACACAATGATTAATTAAACTACTAATCCAGAATTATTTGTAGAATAAGTATTCACTTATTGCGTTTTTGTTTTCACTTTTTGTAACTTTTTATATTTTGATAAACACGTATAACAGGTACCTCTAACAAATAATAATTAGAAATGATTCGTAAGTCATCTACGTTAGTAATGTGCTAAAAGGTGCAATCTGTAGCTGTTTGAGAATTTCGTGGGATCATTTTTTATTAATTGCATAATATATTGTATCTTTATTGTCAACTGAAAATTTGTTTCCCGTTTTCGCCATGGATACCATTAATTAGTGACATTTTACAAAATTGGCAATCGATTACAAGATCATAAAGAACATTTGGCAATTTTACTGTCTATTAAAAATTTTTCGTTGATCGGGTGTTAGAAATGGAACGGTGGTGTGGAAAATTGGCCATTGTAACAGGCGCTAGCGCTGGTATCGGTGCTGCCATAGCTCGAAGATTGGCAGAAAGTGGAATAGTCGTACGTTACATATCTGTTTCAGTTTCAATTTACTTATAATTGAGTATTAATCCACATTTAGGGATGTTTTTGTAAGTTTTAATTTTTGATTAAACATAAAAGCACGGATGTGTCAAATTTTTACTCTAATTGTTAATAGTAAACTTTGACGACCCCTGACAGAAAAATTAGCCATTGCATTAAACTAGAACATCCCAACATCCCACATCCTTAACTATTCATGAACAGTAATCTAATCTAGGTCCACCTCCACTCCTCTTAAGTCATCCCATTCTGAGTTATCAGACTTCCTAGATACTGAAAATCGGCTGCTTATTATTAAGGGTTAATTTACCCCTTTTGTGCGTGTCCAGGTGGCTGGTGTCGCTCCCGACAAAGAAAGGATCGATGAAAATGCGAAAAAACTACAAGGCAGAGGCAAATTGTGCGGTTTCAAGATTGACGTCACCAAAGAAAATGAGATTATAAAAGGGTTCCAAGAAATTTCGAAAAAACTCGGTCCAATTCACATACTGGTGAATAATGCGGGCATCTTGCCGTACACTTCGTTGATTGACGGTGAAACTGACAAGTGGAAGCAAGTTCTGGATGTAAACATTCTCGGGTTGTGCCTATGCACAAGGGAAGCTATCAAAAATATGATTTGCAACAAAGTCGACGGTCACATTGTCCATATAAACAGCGTTGTGGGCCACGGTGTGCCCATATGGAAGAACATGAACCTGTATCCGGCCACTAAACATGCCGTAACCGCTCTAACCGACAGCTGGCGATACGAATTGATCGAAAACTGCCTAAACATCAAAGTTTCGGTTAGTTGAATTCTAAAAATGAATTAAGGTATACATCGTATCTAGCGATATGGACCAAAACAGTAAAAGAAGAAAAACAATTGAAATTTCGAATAAAATAATTCGAAGTGGTCTGTATTCTGTCGAAACTGCCAGACGCGGATCGCGATTTCGAATTTTTTGGATCTCATCAGCGCGTCGCAGGCAGCTCCGACAGAACACAGACCAACCTTTACCTACTGTCTTAACAGTGCGTTTTAGAAAATACTACAAATGGCGCAGTAAACGCCATCTGTAGCACGATGCTACATTTTAGGATTACGTATGCTCCAACAAGGTCCACTTGTGTGGATATGTACCTGCTGAAACGAATCCCGGGCTAACGTGCCTATCACGTTGAGGTTGGCTACGCCGGGATTCGTTTTCAACAAGTAGATATCCACACAAGTGGACCTTGTTGAAGCATACGTAATCCTAAAATGTAGCATCGTGCTACAGATGGCGCTTACTGCGCCATTTGTAGTATTTTCTAAATCGAAATTTCGTTAAACGTTTCGTCAATTTACTGTAATTTCTTCAGTAACTACAAATCTTTTCTTGTTTTTTTGAGTATTTATATATAGGTATAATATCGTTCAATTACCGCAACTTGATATTAAACTTAATGATTATTTTCGGTGGAGGCGCCGGGTCAGAATTCTTACATTCTTGTTAATTAACAATTAATGTTTATAGTCATTTTGCGAGTTACTTGTTCTCATTAATACTAAAAAGTGAATTATTTTAGAGTGTAAGTCCAGGTTTGGTTGCTACCGAAATATTTAAGGCCGCAACCTTCGAGTTGCCTCCTAATCTAAAAACGGCCCCTACATTGAACCCCGAAGATATTGCGAACGGGGTTGTTTACGCTGTTGGAACACCACCCCATGTCCAAGTAAGTCGATTCGTTTCTTCAGAGTGAACTTTTCCATTAGAATTTTTCAAAATGATGACCTCCAGCAGTTTTTCGTTTGTTATATGATCGCCAATAAAATTTAATTTTTTTAATATTTCAGGTCAAAGAATTAACTATTAAGCCTATGGGAGAAACGTTCATCTAATAATAGACATATATCTAGGGGGGCATTTGACCTTAAAATATATTATTTGTGGGAACAAAGCCAAAAGTTTCGGTCCTTCTTATTATTAAATTATATAGTCTACAATAAAAGAAAACTAAATTAATATATGTATGTACAGTACACTTGATGTGATTCTTGCTATTGTATATCCAAATGTCAATAAATATTTTTCCTTTTCGTTATACTGCCTCATAATATGTGCAGGTAATTTGTGCATTCTCTGTTGACGAATGTAATTTTGCAAGAATGTAATAACTTTTTTATTCTAAAGTTACATTGTATAACATCCAGCAACTAAACGTAACTCCAGAAGTGTTAAACTGCTGATCATAAAAATTTAAGGATGTTTATGGACTCCATACCTTTTTCGCCTAATCGCAATGTACATATAAAATATCACACACAAAATAGAGTAGTAAATAATTTTATTATTATAAAACCAACGCAAGAGGCCATTCTAGCTTTACGGGTAACAATAGAGAAAACGATATAAAAAAGAGAGATCGCGTACATAGGATTTGTAGATTTAGAAAAAGCTTTTGACAATATCTGATTCAAAATAAATAAAAGTAAAACAAAAATACTGGTATGCAAGGGAAGAAAAAGTAGTGAAAGAGCGAATGTAAAGATAGGAGACGAAAAATTAGAAGAAGTGATTGATTTTAGGCATCTAGGAAGTCAGATAAGTCAGGACGAAAGGGGTAGTAGGGATATAAAGCAGAGGATAACGCAGGGTCGAGTCGCCTTTAATAAAAACAAGTCACTTCTATGCTCGCGAACGGTTAATTTAGAAATTCAAAAATGGACAGTGGACGCAGCAGAAAAGAAAAGGGTTCGAAATGTGATATTCCAGGTGAATGATGAGGATGCCGTGGATAGAGAAAGTTAGAAATGAAGAGGTATTAGAAAGAATAGCAGAACAGGGGACTCTATGGAAGTCAATAAGAAATAGGCGAGATAGTTTAGTAGGACACTTTCTTAGGCATGAAGGTGTAGTCAGAGACATATTAGAAGCGGAAACGGGAGCTAGGAGAAGTAGAAGTAGACCTAGATTAGATTACTGTTCGCAAATAGTTAAGGATATGGGATGATCTAGTTTTAGGAAAATGCGAAGATTAGCTCAGGATAGGAAAGAGTGGCCTTCAGGGGTCACCAACGTGTCTAAAGCGAATGACATGCCGGTAGAGCAACCTTGATAAAACAACTAAATGATTTATGGGAATATTTAATATTTTTTTTACCAAGAATTAATTTTGAGAAGGCAAGTTTACAATTTTTGTGAAAACTAATCTCAGGTCAAGCACTACAGATTTATTATAGTTTTATGGTAATACTACAGGTTTCATTATAGGCAATTTACCATTTTAACTTCTAGCTTTGTGGGTGAGTGACTTTAAAAATAATTTATGTAATGCGTATCATTGTAAATTTATAAAATATAATATTTTAAACAGGATAAACCACTAATTTAAAACCAAAATACTTAATTAGTTAGTTTCACTCAGGATCAGAAACTGAGCTTCATCATTTTTTCTTACAAAAACAGTGTTATATGTAAACTAAATTATTTATATCAGCAGTTCTTGTTACGTAAGATCTGTAAATGTCCAAAGAGAACAAGACTCGTTATCGTGAACCTCTTATCAAAAATGACTTGCAATGCCGATAATGGCATATAAAAACTTAAATAAACAACTAATTATCTGTAATACATTATGGAATTAGTTTCTCTAAAAATAAAAGTTATTGTAAAATACATCTTGATTTATAAAACAGTTATTGGAATATTCATCTTCATAAGGCCTTCAGTCCTGGTTGAACCTCCACTCTTTCCTATCCTGAGCTAACCTTCGCATTTCTCCAAAACCAGATCTATCCTCATCCTTAACTATTTGCCAACAGTAATCTAATCTAGATCTAGCTCTACTAACTCTAACTCCTGTTTGTGTGTCTAATATGTTTCTGACTACACCTTCATACCTGAGAAGTGTCTACCTACCTATCTCGTCTATTTCTTTCTATTGACTTCTACAGAGTCCTCTGTTCTTTTATTCTTTCTAATACCTCTTCATTTCTAACCTTCTCTATTCACGGTATCATCATTCGCCTGTAACATTACATTACCAACGCTTCTAACCTTTTCTTTTCCTACCTACCAACCGTCCATGTTTCGCACTCGTACAGCACCGTGCTCCAAACATACACCTTTAACAATCTTTTTGGAATTTCTAAATTAATCGTTCGCGAGCATAGAAGTAACTTCTTTTTTTATAGAAAGCGATTCGACCCTGCATTATCCTCTGCTTTATATTCCTACTACTCCTTCCATCCTGACTTATCGGACTTCCTAGATACTCCTCCTTGATAGACGCTAATACTGCTATATCATCTGCAAATCTAAGGCATACTAATCTTTTTCCCTTGTACATCTATCCCTACAGTTGTGCTGTCTTTAACGATGTTGATCGCGTCTTCGATGTATAGATTAAAAAGTAGCGGTGACAGTGTACATCCCTGTCTGACTCCCTTCCTAATATTTACTTCTCTACGTTGCATCCCTAGCTCTATAACTGCCTGTTGCTTTTTATACAAACTAAGTATCACTCTTCTATCTTTGTAACTCATCCCTACATTTTTATGTATATTTAACATCTTGTCCCATTTAACATTATCAAAAGCTTTTTCTAAATCTACAAATCCTATGTACGCACTCTTTCCTTTTTCCATCGTTTTCACTATTGTTATCCGTAAAGCTAGAATGGCCTCTCGCGTTCCTCTACTTCTTCTAAACCCAAATTGATCTTCCCCTAATAGTTCTTCCGCTCATTTTTTCATTCATTTCTGTACAATTCTAGTTAAGGTTTTTGACGCATGGTAAGTTAAGCTAATTGTTCTAAATGTCTCGCACCTATCCGCGCCTCTCTTTTTAGGTATGTTTACTACTGCTATTAGCCAGTATCCCATCTACTGCCGTGCTCAAAAAGCGTACAATTAAAATTGTTTTGAACATTCCAAAGCAATTTCATTATATTTACACTTGCACAAAAAAAAATAGTAAACGTATCGAAAGGCAACACATATAATTTAATCATTTCTACAATCTGCTTATATAATATTTGATCATATCTGTGTTGATTCATCCAAGGACCTTCAAACTGCAAACACTTAACTCCCCACCATTTGTTGGTAACGTTAATTGTTTTATATATCGGGTTGGTTTCTCTCCAAAACCAGTGATACCGAACCCACTATAGAAAATGGAACGTTGGGTAGGAAAAGTAGCCATCGTAACTGGCGCTAGTTCTGGATTAGGGGCTGCAATAGCCGAAGCACTGGTTAAACAAGGTCTAATTGTAAGTAAATTTTATTTACTACCTACAAATACATTTCTGTTTTGAAAACAACGAATATTTACCTGATAATTCAAATTAAATTGTACGGGTAGGTAGAAGAGTGATTCAGACGTAATATTTGTGTTTAATTAAACAAATCAACAGGTTGCTGGATTTGCTAGAAGGAAAGAACGGGTCGAAGAGCTTGCGAAAAAATTAGAAGGGGCCAAGGGCAAGCTTCATGCGGTCAAGGTTGACATAACAAAAGAGAACGAGATCATAGACGGATTCGAGTGGGTTAAGAAGAACCTGGGGCCGGTGCATGTTCTCATAAACAATGCGGGGGTTGCAAGAACGACCTCGTTAATTGATGGTGAAACGCAGAAATGGAAAGATATATTGGACACGAACGTGTTAGGATTGAGTATAGCGACAAGGGAAGCTGTTAAAGACATGAGAGCTAACAATGTAGACGGTCATATCATTCACATTAACAGTATCGTCGGTCATAGGGTGATAAACTACCCCGGCGTCAACGCTTATCCTGCCAGCAAACATGCTGTTACAGCCCTGGCTGAAACTCTAAGACACGAATTTATTCATAACAAATTAAAAATTAAAATAACAGTAAGTTCTGTTGTATTATTAGCGTCACAGTTTTTGTAACCTGGCCTCGTAAGTGTAGAGGATGTAACAGAAAGAGCATTGGAAGCTGTAGTAAACAATAGCACTGGTGGTTATTGAGTGCAACGTTGCGGGCCGTATTTCTCAACCAGGGTCGGAATAAAACGTTTTCTTCGACAACGATGGTTACAATTTACAAACATTTTTGGTTAGATTTCGTATTGTTAGCACTGGTGCTTATTGAATGCAGCGTTGCGGGCCGTATTTCTCAACCAGGGTCGAAATAAAACGTTTTCTTCGACAACGATGGTTACAATTTACAAACATTTTTGGTTAGATTTCGTGTTTTAAAGAGCTCTATCACCTCCTGCAAGCTTTTCACTAATTTCTGTTACACCATGCCCCATAATTATACAATAATTAAGCATTCTGTGAATGTTGTAAGTATGTATAGTTCCTTGCGTTTTTATAACCCAACCTAACCTAATCTCGCAAGTATCTATATAAACAGTGCTTTACGAAGTTAATGTTTCCAATCGGGAAATTCACTGCATGTCTTTTGTTTAAACAATTGCTTTTAGAGTCTAAGTCCAGGACACGTGGACACTGAGTTTCAAAAAGCAGCCGGCATGAAAGTTGACCCTAACACGTCTTTCAGCAAGATCAAGGGTTCAAATCCGGAAGATATAGCAAACGGTGTTTTGTACGTTCTAGGTACCCCTCCTCACGTGCAAGTACGTTTTTAAACAGTCTTACCAAATCCTTTAAAATACTAACGTAGCTAATTATTATTAGAGTGGTTTAATTTTCTGTTTTTCAATGGTTGTAGGTATTTTATAATTGTTGGTTTCATTTTTAGGTCCAAGAATTGACAATTGCGGGGATTGACGAGCCATACTAATAACCGTTTAATTAATTTAATACACCAATTTGTTGTTTTGATTTATTCTATTTACTGTAATGCAAATTAAAAACCGAATAAAGGCATTTTTTAAATCTAAATCGTCTCCTTCAATTAATCTTTCAATCAATTTTACCTCCATATTACGACGGTTTTGTTAAAGTGAAAAACAAACGCGGCATTAATAATAATAATATTTGCAAAATTATTTCGAAGAAATCCAGTATGACACACAACACACCGTATCTTATCATTTCAACAGGTATTCCACCACGACTTGGTGATATTTAGCAGATAACAGTAACATTTTAAACCACTTCAATAACTGTATTGTACTATCGCAGGTACGATCAAATTGTCGTAAAACAAAGGGCTAAATCGTAGTTAATTTTAGTTCGCTTGTTTCTGGCCTTCAAAAGGACAGGACAGGATAACAACCGCAATTGTGAAAAATTTTAGAATAGATTGATATCAATTTCTATTAGTCAGGGGGAAAACAGATTATGAAATAATGATAATGTTGAGTTCGAAATTTGCAATTTTTTTTGCACAGCTACGAACTCACTCACGAACCTAGAGATAGCTTTAAATAAAATGGAAGCGGTACTGACAGATCAGTACTGTATGAAAATAAATAAAAGTAAAACTAAAATACTGATATGCAAGGGAAGAAAAAGTAGGGAAAGAGCGAATATAAAGATAGGAGACGAAAAATTAGAAGAAGTGGCTGATTTTAGATACCTAGGAAGTCAGATAAGTGAGGATGGAAGGAGTAGTAGGGATATAAAGCAGAGGATAGCGCAGGGTCGTGTCGCCTTTAATAAAAAGAAGTCACTTCTATGCTCGCGAACGGTTAATTTAGAAATTCGAAAAAGGTTGTTAAAGGTGTATGTTTGGAGCACGGCGTTGTACGGGTGCGAAACATGGACAGTGGGAGCGGCGGAAAAGAAAAGGTTAGAAGCGTTCGAAATGTGGTGTTATAGGCGGATGATGAGGATATCGTGGGTAGAAAAGGTTAGAAATGAAGAGGTATTGGAAAGAATAGGAGAACAGAGGACTCTATGGAAGTCAATAAAAAATAGGCGAGATAGGTTGGTAGGACACCTTCTCAGGCATGAAGGTCTAGTCAGAGACATATTAGAGGCAGAAACAGGAGTTAGGAGGGGTAGAGGTAGACCTAGATTAGATTACTGTTCGCAAATAGTTAAGGATGTGGGCTGTTCTAGTTTTAGGGAAATGTGAAGTTTAGCTCAGGATAGGAAAGAGTGGAGGTACGTGTCCAACCAGTCTTAGGACTGATGACCTTATGATGATGATGATGACGAACCCACTGATGTAGACGAGTATGATTCTTAGAAGCCCTAGAACCACTATATCAAAAGTTCAGCCTACCCCTCCATGATAATTTGAGTGTAATGTTAATGACTCATTTGTACTGTACCATACGGTAGGGATTTACTTGAAATAAGATGAAACTAGTTTTCATTAATAAGTCGACTGTTTTCAGCCAGTCTTTACATCCCTAACTTTATGCAAGCAGTGGTATAATTTTGGTCTTCACATGCGTCCCTTATTAACCCCTATTTCTGTTTTTAATATGTCTCTGTCCAACCCTTTAAATCTCTCTTTATTGTTATTGACTTCCGGACTGTACTTTCTTAACTTTGTCTATTTTTCTTATAGGACTACCTCATTGTAAGGAAGAATCGCCCATTTATAAAAAACTTAAGATGTATGTACCTAAATAAGAACAACAAACAACAATATTAATCGGAGAATGTGTAGTGTTTTGTTTATGTACATACAAACTGATAAGATTAAAGTTTATTACAAATCACTTCCCTTTCGATAAGCCTATATGGATTGCTGAATCATACTGTGTGCTCCGATTAATACGGTTTACGTACTCTTCCCGAGATAAAAATGTTCAGTCTCTCAGAGTCTCTGAAAGCGAGACTCGAGTCTCCGTCTCTCATCGAGTCTCTATGGTGTCGCTGAGAGAGACTGTCAAAAAAACTGTTTCGCGTCTCTGAACGAGAGACTCGATTCGCTCGTAGAGGGATCCTCATTTCGTATCCAGTCTCTGAATGAGAGACTCGAATCTCTCAATAAGTGTTGTCTCGATAGACATGGTTAAAATTTTCTAAGTTCAATATATTTCAGAGATCCCAGTCTTTCTACGAGAGACTCGAGTCTCTCAATTTTTTTGTTTTATTCATTCAGTCTCTCTGTGAGAGACTCGAATCTTTGAATTAACAATTTTATCGTTCGAGTTTGCCATACAGAGACTGTGAGAAATCCATAAAAACACCTAGGCAATAACTGAGAGACGGTGAGATGCTCTCAGAGACTCTGAGAGACTGGAGAGACTGAAAATTTTTGTCTAGGGTTATGACGTACGCAAGTCAGTTATAAAAACAAATACCCACTAGATGGAAATATTAAATATATATAACAATAAGATAATTTTCTGTTCAAGAATCAACAACTTCAACGTTCTTAACAGTCTCAACAGGTACCTACTAAAATTGCATTACGCTGAATGAATAGTGTAAAGATAACAGCCCCTATCTTGATAAAAATTCAATCAAACCAATACTAATAACGGATCGATCACGTTCGCGATGTGTCGTGTGCAAACATTAATAAGCCATCAACCAAAAAAAATTATATATACTGGTGTAACCCGTCCGATTATCGATGATCACGGGTGTAGTTGTCGGTGGTGTATCCTCTAAACGTGAAATATTTATTTTTTTTTGCTTACACCCCGAATTCATCCAAATGTGAGTCAAAAAGTCTGATGAAATTTTACAAAACCGTTCGCCTTTAAAACGTTACATCAATCGATTTCGCGCTCCAAAAAACGGTAATAAAAAGGCACTCAAACCCACCACGTCCATACATAGTGGCCCGCAATGGAATGAAACGGATTAACTTAATCGCATGTGGTTCTCAAATTGTGTCAAAATTCCCTGCTTTATGTTAGCAAATTGAAATGTAGTTGCGAGCTTCCGAGGTGGTGCACAGAACTGCCTCGTGCGGCCCTGTTCAGTAACGTGCTCGGATGAAGACCCAGAAAATTCATTTGGTCTACTGTCAACCTCCCAACGGTTCCACAGTTGAACACCGAGGAATTATATTTACGCCTATGTAAAAAAAAAACACTTGTGAATCATACGGCAAGTCATGCTGCGTTACCTATATATAGTAATTTTGTCATATTTCCACATTTTATCATTTATATATCTATATCTAATATCTATATCAATGCAAGGACTTTCGAATTGTTCGAACACTTGAAACTCCCCCCTTCCCACCATTTAATTATCGTTAACTGTTTTAATATGTCGTGTTGGTTACTCTCTTAACCAGTAACATCGAACTCGTTATCAAAAATGGAACGTTGGGTAGGAAAAGTCGCCGTCGTGACCGGGGCCAGCTCTGGAATAGGGGCTGCAATCGCAGAAGCACTAGTCAAAGAGGGTCTAATTGTAAGTAGATCAATTAAGGTACCTAAACGATTTACCATTTACAATTTAGCATTGATTTTATTGACACTTCGAATTAAATTGTAATTGTGCCTAAATTTTTTCGGAAGTATCATATTATAGTCAGTAGCAATTTCCAACTTACGTTAACTACAATAATTCTAAACAGGCATGTTTCGATTACCATGAAAACGTCGATGATAATAATAAAAAAATCAGTGGATTACAATTAGGTGTGTTATCTTTATTATTTGATATCGCTTAGACGATTGTAAAAAAAGTTTTCTAGTAATTTATGTATATTTTTAACTGCTCCCTTTCATATCCGCCCCCCCCCCACTTATAAAAACACGTTATTTATGAATTTAGAATGTAGAATGACCGATTAATTAAGGAAGTCATTCACTTTATACTATTAAAATGTATTAGTCCTCTTGTGAAATGGGTTTTAAGCACCTAATCGAAATGAGAGAAGGGCTAAGCACTAAGGGCCTAATAGATTAAGTTATGATGGGAGAAACAATTTAACATTCGTATAAAAATTGACAGGTGGCTGGGTTTGCTAGAAGAAAAGAAAAAGTAGAACAACTCGCGAAAAAGTTGAAGGACGCTAAGGGAAAGCTTCATGCAGTCAAAGTTGATATAACGAAAGAGAAGAAAGTAGTCGACGCTTTTAAATGCGTTAAGAAGAATCTGGGACCAGTGCATGTTCTTGTGAACAATGCAGGGGTTGCAAGAGACACGTCGTTAATTGACGGCGATTCGCAGAAATGGAAGGACATACTTGATACGAACCTGTTGGGATTGTGTGTGGCCACAAGGGAAGCTATTAAAGACATGAAGGCAAACAATGTGAATGGTCATATTATTCACATTAATAGCGTAGCCGGACATAAAGTACCATTTATACCATTCGTCAATGTTTATGCTGCGAGTAAACACGGCGTTACAGCTCTGAGTGAAACCCTCAGGCATGAATTTATCCAAAATCAATTGAAAATCAAAGTAACAGTAAGTTTCAAAGTTCTGTTATGATATTAACCTCGGATATCTGTAAATTTTGTCCATATGATTTTTATTACGTAATTTCCTTCCGATATACTTATACATACGTGCACCCAAACAAATGAAACTAGGACACTTCGTTCGTATTGTCTTTTCCTATTGAAACAAACAATTGAGTAACTAAAATAAAGTTTTGTTTTAACTTACTTATATGTAAACTAAATTATTTATATCAGCAGTTCTTGTTACGTAAGATCTGTAAATGTCCAAAGAGAACAAGACTCGTTATCGTGATCCTCTTATCAAAAATGACTTGCACTGCCGATAATGGCATATAAAAACTTAAATAAACAACTAATTATCTGTAATACATTATGGAATTAGTTTCTCTAAAAATAAAAGTTATTGTAAAATACATCTTGATTTATAAAACAATTATTGGAATGTTCATCTTCATAAGGCCTTCAGTCCTGGTTGAACCTCCACTCTTTCCTATCCTGAGCTAACCTTCGCATTTCTCCAAAACCAGATCTATCCTCATCCTTAACTATTTGCCAACAGTAATCTAATCTAGATCTAGCTCTACTAACTCTAACTCCTGTTTGTGTGTCTAATATGTTTCTGACTACACCTTCATACCTGAGAAGTGTCTACCTACCTATCTCGTCTATTTCTTTCTATTGACTTCTACAGAGTCCTCTGTTCTTTTATTCTTTCTAATACCTCTTCATTTCTAACCTTCTCTATTCACGGTATCATCATTCGCCTGTAACATTACATTACCAACGCTTCTAACCTTTTCTTTTCCTACCTACCAACCGTCCATGTTTCGCACTCGTACAGCATCGTGCTCCAAACATACACCTTTAACAATCTTTTTGGAATTTCTAAATTAATCGTTCGCGAGCATAGAAGTAACTTCTTTTTTTATAGAAAGCGATTCGACCCTGCATTATCCTCTNAGGGTCGATGTACTAGATAATTTTAAAATAAACGTTATTTTAAACTAGCCAAATCATTATTTTTCACCTTTTCAATTAATTAGTTAATTAATAATTGCACATGGTGGATAATATAGTGCAATACAATAATTTTTTAGAGGTTTCAAACAGAAAAAAATTATAACAAACATAGGCACCTCATGTTATAGGGGAAGTGGTTGACTTCCGTATTCCGTATATATACTTTAGTAATTCAAGAGATGGGGTTAATGCATATTACTTAGCTGAATTGACTGCAGCTCGCCGATCTGTCTAAATTCTTGGCTTTATCTAGTAAATTTGGATGTAGTGGAACCGGTACGGGCTTCCGAATTAATGCCAGAACTGTCTCGTGTGGCCCAGCTTAATATTATACATAAAGAACACAGCAATGCGCTTAAAAATTTATTTGGTCTACTCCCAGCACTGGACGACCAACAAAAGAAGATTTTATCTGTAGATTTTTAGTAGGTAATGTTTAGTAGCAGGTGGCAAAAATGCATAAACATTTAATTTTTTGCCTTCATTACCTCTATGTACCAAAAAAAAAATTGTGAATCATAACGGAAATGAAACTGCATTACCTACCTATATATAGTAATTTTGTCATTACTACATTTTATCATTTATATATCTATATCTATGTAGTATCTACAAATGGAAGGACATTCAAATTGTGAACACTTGAACTGTTTTTATATATCGTGTTGGTTACTCTCGATCACGTTATCAAAAAAATGGAACGTTGGGTAGGAAAAGTCGCCGTCGTGACAGGGGCCAGCTCTGGAATAGGGGCTGCATTCGCAGAAGCACTAGTCAAAGAAAGTTTAATTGTAAGTAAATCAAATGAAATAATTGATAGTTACATGATATATATATATATATCAAATTAAATTGTAACTGTAATAAATTGAAATTACATTCTGATTAAAATGATCCCAAACAAGTATCATTCCTCTTCACAAAAACATCAATAACAGTATTAAAAAAAAAAAACAACTAGTAGATATCAATTGGCTGTGATATCTTTATTGTTTGATATCACTTAGACAGTTGTGAAAAAATGTATATCTCTAATAAATAAGACCTTTCCTACATTCCTAATAAAAACACCTTATTTATGTGTTTAGAATGTATAACTGATGAGTTAAGAAAACTATTTAGTTTGTACTGTTTTTGTAAGCACCTAATCGACACGTGTGAAGGGCTAAGCACCAAGGGCCTAATAGATTAGGTTATGATGAGAGGAATTGTCAATTTCTCCAGTATGTGAAGTGTGGTGATTTCGATTAACATACCGTTAAGTGTCAATGTATTACATCATTTTAAAATAAACATTATTTTTAACCTGCAAAATCATTATCCTTAACTTTTCCTATTAATTAATTGATTAATGATTGCACACCTTGATAAAATATCGCAGTACAATAATTTTAAAAGGTTTTAAGCAGAAAAAAAAAATGAAAACAATGACACCTCATATTAGAAAAAAACAACTTTTATAATTCAAGAGTAAAGTAGATAACCAAGAAATTCATTTTAACTGATACGATTTGATCATTCCAACCATGACATTCAAAATTAAAACAATAATAAAACATTTCAAAAATAAGACTAAGTAGTTCATAAATACATTCACCCTTTATTGTATAACGACCACACGAAACAATAATTAAATGTAAAGGATTTTGAAGAAAATGTTTCACAAAATTTTGAAATAAAATTCGAGGATTCCAGCAAAGGAGTTCTAGAGTAGGTAAATTGCACACAAGGTTATATTTAATGTTTTACTCGAGCAAGAATTTGACTCATCTACTTATAGATTAATTACAACAAACAAAGTTCGTGTAAGTGCTTAGCAACCGGCGATTGTTTTATTGCTTCGTCATTCTACAATTTATGATATTATAAATGACTTGCTTTTCGAACTGACAATGAGCATCTTTTAAATATAAACACACTTATCTTGAGCCCCACCATTCGATTTAGATTAACCGGTTATTTATAAGTTCACCTCTTTTAGCAGTTAAAATAAAAAGTTACAGAAAAAGCAGTTCATTAAGTGAAAATTGTAAGTAAATCGAATAAATCAAGTACATACCCTACCTGAATGAATCATTACCCCACCTAATTTAGAATTGTTTATATCATGGCATTGACTGAACTATATGACTAGCTAGGTACATATATACATTAGGCGAACAAAATTAATAAAACAGCTTTTAAACATTTCAAAATTGTAGGCATTGTTTTATTAATTACTGATAGTGGTTAATATTAATATGCAATATTCATTTGAAATCATTTTTCGATTTGTTACCACTACAAATTTCCTCAAATTAATGAGGAAAATATTTTTGTTGTTGTTGTGACACCCCCGCCGGGAATCGAACCCGGGACTTTTGGCTTTACGCACCAATGCTCTTGACTGAGGAAATTTGTAGTGGTAACAAATCGAAAAATGATTTCAAATTAATATTGCATATTAATATTAACCACTATCAGTAATTAATAAAACAATGCCTACAATTTTGAAATGTTTAAAAGCTATTTTATTAATTTTGTTCGCCTAATGTATATATGTACCTAGCTAGTCATATAGTTCAGTCAATGCCATGATATAAACAATTCTAAATTAGGTGGGGTAATGATTCATTCAGGTAGGGTATGTACTTGATTTATTCGATTTACTTACAATTTTCACTTAATGAACTGCTTTTTCTGTAACTTTTTATTTTAACTGCTAAAAGAGGTGAACTTATAAATAACCGGTTAATCTAAATCGAATGGTGGGGCTCAAGATAAGTGTGTTTATATTTAAAAGATGCTCATTGTCAGTTCGAAAAGCAAGTCATTTATAATATCATAAATTGTAGAATGACGANGCCGGAATAGGAGCTGCAATAGTCGCAGCACTGGTCAGCGAGGGTTTAGTTGTAAGTAAAACAAATAAAATTAATTATTTGTTACGTACAAATTAATGAATTCGTTAAGAAGAATGGAACGTTGGGTGGGAAAAGTAGCCGTCGTAACTGGGGCCAGTGCTGGAATAGGGGCTGCAATCGCCGAAGCTCTAATCAAAGAAGGTCTAATTGTAAGCTAAACTAATACGCCGCAATCGCCGAAGCTCTAATCAAAGAAGGTCTAATTGTAAGTAAAATAAATAAAGTTAATTAAGAATCGATTAGGTGATAGGTAGTTGCTTGATAAGTAAAATTAAATTATTGTACTTTTTCTTATCGATAGAAGAGGTTCAATAGGCATTTTTTTTTTAAATTTCCTACCATAAACATAACATTCATTAACAGTCTTCTTTAGTTGAATTTCATTTTTTTAAATTAATCTGCGATTGTATTTAGGTAATGTCAAGTTGTTATAAAAGTAAAACAATTCTACACATTGCAAAAAAATCGAAAGGTTGCAGGATTTGCTAGAAGAAAAGAAAGAATCGAAGAACTCGCGAAAAACTTAGAAGGATCTAATGCTAAGGGGAAGCTTCATGCAGTCAAAGTGGACATGACTAAGGAAAACGAAATAATCGATGGGTTCAACTGGGTTAAAAAAAATCTTGGACCAATACACGTTCTCGTAAATAACGCAGGAATTATTAAGCACAATACATTAATTGACGGTGATACACAGAAATGGAGGGATGTGTTTGACGTTAACGTGATAGGATTGAGTATAGCAACAAGAGAAGCTGTTAAAGACATGAGAGCTAACAATGTAGACGGTCATATTATTCACATTAACAGTACTGCGGGACACAGGGTGATAAACTACCCCGGTGTCAACGTTTATCCCGCCAGCAAATTCGCTGTTACAGCCCTAAGTGAAACTTTAAGACATGAATTTATCCAAAAACAAGTTAAAAATTAAAATAACAGTAAGTTTCCAAAATAGAAGTAGGAGACTGTGGTAATTATTAATTAAAAAACTAAAAGGAATACTCACCCCTAATTACCACAAATAATTTTATATGAGCGGACACGTGTTTCGCCCACTTCACACGTGGGCATTATCAACGCGAGACTGACTCTCTCCGCTCATATAAAATTATTTGTGGTAATTAGGGGTGAGTATTCCTTTTAATTTTTTAACAGTAAGTTTAAAAACATTTATTAAAAATACAGATATTCATAAGTGGAGCTTGGTATTTCAAATTAAAATTCGTAATTTTTTTAGAATTTATGTCCAGGATACGTGAAAACTGAGATTTTTGAACCGAGTGGTTTTATAATTGACGCTAACTCGCCTATAGCCAATATGCCGGGTTTAAACGCTGAAGATATAGCAAACGGGGTTTTGTACGTTCTAGGTACCCCTCCTCATGTTCAAGTGAGTATTTAAGCGTAATTAATAAAACATCGAATCATAAACTACTTATAAAAAACCGTGTTAGGTCATATTTCAATATCAATAATCTTTTTCTCGTTGTGTTGTAGATCCAGGAATTGACAATTGCTCGAATAGATGAACCATGATCTTTTAGATTAAGCTAACATTAAGTGTCAATGTATAACATTTATTTTAAGCACTTTATTTTAAATAAACGAGGAGCAACGTCACTGAGATAATACTAATTTATTTATTTATTTTTATTTAAAAAAATCAAGGGAATCAAATGTCCCTTTAAATACAAACTATGAAAAGGTAAATATACAAATTAATCGTAACAGATTGTATAAAAAGATAATGCGACAAAAAATGCAAATCATGTCCAATTAAAGATATGTTATTATCATTTCTGAATGACCCTGAGATGGTATGTACCTACAATTATATGTATTCATGCAATAGGTTTCATATTGTAAACACTTAAGCCCCCACTATTTAATTCACGTTAGCGTTTATATTTATATACCGTGTTGGTTATTCTCTAGTGTCCGAAATTATTCACTACAACCGGTAACACACAAATTGCTAGCGAGAATGGAACGTTGGGTAGGAAAAGTCGCTATAGTAACGGGGGCCAGTGCAGGAATAGGGGCCGCAATAGCCGAAGCTCTAGTCAAAAAGGGTCTCATTGTAAGTAAAATAAATAAAATTAATTTTGATTTTAGAATCAATTAACAGTTGCTTGATACAGCGGATTAAATTGTACAAGAATCAAGATTTTTTTAGCGTTCAAACGTTTCAATTTTTGAATAGATTCTACTTTACTTGATAAAAAACTTCAAGACTTTCACACACTCTTTAAATTTAAAAAGTAACAATTGTTTCGTCTCTGTTGGATTCTTCAAACTTTCAGTACGTTTGATTGGTATATATTCATCCAGCGATTTTAGTTCTTCTTAAATATATTTTTGTTTAGTTCGTCACCTTAAGTCCTAGGACAGGTTGAACACGCAGGTGTAATCTAGGTCTACTACTACCCTTCCTAACTCTCGTTTCTGTCTCTAATTTGTCTCTGACTAGACCATCATGCCTAGGAAGGTGTCCCACCAACATATCTCGCCTATATCTTACTGACTTCCATAGAGTCCTCTGTTCTTTTATTCTTACTGATACCTCTTCATTCCTATTAACGGTATGCTCATCATTCGCCTGTAACACCACATTTCGAACGCTTCTAACCTTTTCTTTTCCGCCGCGCCCACCGTCCATGTTTCGCACCCGTACAGCGCCGCGGCCAAACACACCATTAACAATCTTTTTCGAATTTCTAAATTAGTCGTTCATAAGCATAGAAGTGACTTCTTTTTATTAAAGGTGACGCGACCCTGCGCTATCCTCTGCTCTATATCTTTACTATTCCTTCCCTATCTTATCTTACTTCCTAGATACCGAAAATCAGCCACTTCTTCTATTTTTTCGTCTCCTATCTTTATATTCGCTCCTTCCCTACTTTTTCTTCCCTTGCATACCAGTATTTTTGTTTTACTTTTACTTATTTCCATACAATACCGTTTTATCAGTACCAGTTCCATTTTATTTAAAGCTATCTCTAACTCCTCCTTGCTTGATGCTAATACTGCTATATATCATCTGCAAATCTAAGCATACTAATCTCTTGCCCCTGTATATCTGTTTGTTTATTTTTTTATTTTTAAATACAAAAAAAATCGACAGGTCGCAGGATTTGCTAGAAGAAAAGAAAGAATCGAAGAACTCGCGAAAAAATTACAAAACGCTAATGCTAAAGGAAAACTTCATGCGGTCAAAGTGGACATGTCAAAAGAAAACGAAATAATCGAAGGGTTCAACTGGGTTAAAAAAAATCTTGGACCGATACACATCCTTATAAATAATGCAGGGTTTGCGAAAGACAACACATTAATTGACGGTGATACACAGAAATGGAGGGATATATTTGACGTTAACGTGGTAGGATTGAGTATAGCGACAAGGGAAGCTGTTAAAGACATGAGGGCTAACAATGTAGACGGTCATATAATTCACATTAACAGTACTGCAGGACATAGAATTCCATCTTTGCCTTCGGTCAATGTGTATCCTGCCAGCAAGTATGCTGTTAGAGCCTTAAGTGAAACCCTAAGGCACGAATTTATCCAGAACAATTTAAAAATTAAAATAACAGTAAGTTTCAAAGATCTGTTACACAATTAGTTTTCAACTCAGTTTACATTTTAAATTTCTGTAGTAATTAAACATCCCGTGTACTCGTGTAGTTCGTTCGTTTTTATTTTTTGTAATTTAAATAATACACGTCTTTTAGAACCTAAGCCCAGGATACGTGAAAACTGAGTTTCTTGAAGCCAGTGGCATTAAAGTTGACCCTAACATACCCTTAGCAAAAATGCAAGGTTTAGTAGCCGAAGATTTAGCAAACAGCGTTTTGTATGTTCTTGGTACCCCTCCTCATGTCCAAGTGAGTATTTAAATGTCGTTAATACAACACCTTCAGTGTTCATAAATAAAAATTTGAATATTTTCTTTATTCAAAAACCATTTCTTGTTGACTTTGAATGCAATTTATTTGAGTTTATTTTACGTAGACATCAATAATGATTTTGTGTTTTGTTATTTTGTAGATCCAACAATTGACAATTGCTCCAGTAGAACAACCATGATGGTTTAGGTGAAGACATTGTTATGTGTCAATGTATAACTGATTTTTAAAATAAATATTTTTTTAATTTGCCAAGTCTTATTAACTTATTTATCCCATCTGGCTTTGAATTTAAATTATAATTAAGTACGTGTATGTATATTACATTTAAATAAACATGTAAGGGAATTTTTGAAATTAATTAATAGTGCTTGAAGTAGGTACTAGTAATTATGCAATTTTTACCAAGAATGGGACATCGGGTAGGAAAAGTCGCCGCCGGTAACTGGAGTCAGTGCTGGAAAACGGAGAAAACTAAATTTTTATGACGACACAAAAATTGTTGTTTAAAAATTATTTCAAGTTTGTTAATTATTACAATTAAATTTGTAATATCAACTAAAATACCTAGTAAATTTATTTCTGCTGGGATTTTATTTTTACAAATTCGGGTCCAAATTGTAATTTTTATTATTTTCGCTTACGAAGCAACGGGATAGTGGGATAAATTGTAAATATCGCTTTAATATTGAGGTACATAAATAAACTTATGTAACTATTGTATGAATCATAACAGATTATGTAAAAAAAGTGCTAGTCATGCCGGATACATTTTTATCATTTCCATGCGACACTGAAATCCAAATAGGATCGATTTAATGCGATATGCTTCATATCAACACTTAAGTCCCCACCATTTAATTTTAAGTAATAGTTTATATATATATATATATATATATATATTGTATCGGTTGCTCTTTAAAACCAGTAACGCCGAATTCGTTATCTAAGATGGATCGTTGGGTGGGAAAAGTCGCTGTCGTAACAGGAGCTAGTGCTGGAATAGGGGCTGCAACAGTCGAAGCACTAGTCAAACAAGGCCTAATTGTAAGCTAAACTAATACTAAACTACTTTTTACTCTCGGCTTAAGTAAGGTTCATGTCCTAAATACGTGTCAAACAAAAATACAATAATTTGATAAATTTTTCTGCTTTCAAATCCTGACCGGAATTATCAGGATAAAACTAGTTTCTAATTTAAGTTAAACAGTTAATGCTGTTCTTTTTTATTAAGATGAAAAGAAGTTTTTCTATCTCTTGGGAACAGCATTTTTTTTCTGTATCCTTGAAAAAGTGTGTATAAAATTTCATGATGATCGATTGAGTAGTTAAGGCGTGAAATAATAGCAAATAAACAAACTAATATTTGCATTTCTAATATTAGTTAAGATTAGTATTATTTAATATCTACAAATCATGTCATTTCTATTTTAAAAACAATTATCAATTATTCAGTTATTTTACACGTCAATTATGTAGTGGATTTAGTGGTATTACATGCGATTCAAATTTAAAAATCATCATCATCATAAGGTCCTTGGTCCTAAGACTGGTTGCACACGCACCTCCACTCTTTCCTATCCTGCCCTAATCTTCGAATTTCCCTAAAGCTAGAGCAACCCTTATCCTTAACTATTTGCGAACAGTAATCTAATCTAGGTCTACCCCTACTCCTCTTAACTCCTGTTTCTACCTCTAATATGTCTCTGACTAGACCTTCATGCCTAAGAAGGTGTCCTACCAACCTATCTCGCTTATTTTTTATTGACTTCCTTGAAGTCCTCTGTTCTCCTATTCTTTCCAATACCTCTTCATTTCTAACCTTTTCTGCCCACGATATGGTCATCATCCGCCTATAACACCACATTTCGAACGCTTCTAACCTTTTTTTTTCCGCCGCTCCCACTGTCCATGTTTCGCACCCGTACAACGCCGTGCTCCAAACATACACCTTTAACAAAATTTTCCAATTTCTAAATTAATCATTCGCGAGCATAGAAGTGACTTATTATTGAAGGCGACTCGACGCTGCGCTATCTTCTGCTCTATATCTACTACTCCTTCCGCTCTGACTTATCGTATCTGAGTTCCTGGATCCTTAAAATCAGCCACTTCTTCTAATTTTTCGTCTCCTATCTTTATATTCCCTCTTTCCCCTACATACCAATATTTTTGTTTTTCTTTTATTTATTGGGAAAAGGGGGAAGGCATTAAAAAAGAAACTTTTTCAATTAAACCACTTATAAAACATATTTTGACAAAAACCAAACAAAGCTAAGTCGAAACAGGATTCTTTTTAAGTTATTGTTGCAAGGACAGCATCGATGTTTCACCTTTGCGTCCTTTTTCAAGCCTAGAATATTATGAGTTGATAATCCCATTGCTAATATTTTTGAAGCCCTTACACTTGTGCAGTGCGTGACTAGGTCAATTTTCTTAAAACAATTCCACACAATTATCTTTAATAACATATAAAAATGTAACCCAGGTTGCTGGGTTCGCCAGAAGAAAAGAAAGGATTGAAGAACTCGCGAAAAAATTACAAGCGAGTAATGCTAAGGGAAAACTGCATGCGGTCAAAGTCGACATGACAAAAGAAGACGAAATAATCGATGGGTTCAATTGGGTTAAGAAAAATCTGGGGCCAATACACGTCCTTGTAAATAACGCAGGAGTTGCAAGATTCAATTCATTAGTCGACGGTGATACACAGAAGTGGAAGGAAATAATTGACACGAATGTGATAGGATTGTGTATAGCTACAAGAGAAGCTGTTAAAGACATGAGGGCTAACAATGTAAATGGTCATATCATTCATATTAATAGTGTTGCTGGACATAAAGTACCATCTATTCCCAATGCCAATATTTATCCTGCCAGCAAGTATGCTGTTACAGCTCTAACTGAAACCCTAAGACATGAATTTATCCAAAACAAATTAAAAATTAAAATAACGGTAAGTTTAAAAAGTGCTGTTGTGGAATCAACATTAAAAGTTCCAAAATTGAAAAATTCACAACCCCTTGAACGTTAGTACCTATATTTAACATAGCAAAAATAATTAAACACCCTAGTTACTCTTTTTTGTGTTTTACTACGACTTTTTTTAGAGTATAAGCCCAGGGTATGTAAAAACTGAAATTTTTGAAGCAAGTGGTATCAAAATTGATCCCAACAACCCGGCCTTCGGCAACATGGAAGGTTTAGTTGGAGAAGATATAGCAAACAGCGTTTTATATGTTTTAGGTACCCCTCCTCATGTTCAAGTGAGTATTTAAACGTCACCAATAAAATGATTCCGATATTAAACCCTGATTCAAAAACCATTTTATCTTAGGCTTGATCTTGAATAAATAATAATCTTATTTTTTTTTGTCTTGGTACGTTGCAGATCCAAGAATTGACAATTGCTCCATTACACCAACCATCATAACGTAGACTAAGTTACTGTTATGTACCAATTTATAATGAATTTTTAAAATAAACGCATTAATTTAAACCTGCCAAGTTGTTTTGCTTAATAACCTTGTAAAACAGACAGTTCAT
Source organism: Agrilus planipennis (assembly GCF_000699045.2). NCBI lineage: Eukaryota > Metazoa > Arthropoda > Insecta > Coleoptera > Buprestidae > Agrilus > Agrilus planipennis. The sequence goes on from NW_020438892.1 coordinate 766,616, forward strand.
AACCCTCTTTCCTTTGTTATCTATCTACTTACTTATCAATTAACATTAATTGTTTATATTGACAGTGTACAGTTGCTACCTTTCATAAAAAAAATAACAACAAAGCCAAATTACAGATATAATTTTATGCAAATACTGAAATCATTCAGATACAGCTACATTATGTACATATATTCGTAGTATAAGTTTCAAGTCATTAACACTTAAGTCCCCACCATTTAATTAACGCAACCGATTATAAATTCCGCGCTGGGTGTTGTCCAAAACCAGTGTTTCGGTAGAATGGAACGTTGGGTAGGAAAAGTGGCTGTTGTCACTGGGGCTAATGCCGGAATAGGAGCTGCAATAGTCGCAGCACTGGTCAGCGAGGGTTTAGTTGTAAGTAAAACAAATAAAATTAATTATTTGTTACGTACAAATTAATTTCAGTTTTAAAACAATCAATGCCGTCAAATTAAATCGTATTAGTAGGTACAAGTGTTTCAAATTTATTTATTATTTATACATTATTTTTAAATATGCAAGTTCTTTCTCCCTATCAGTCACTGTGAGCTCGAAACTGATAACACCATTGATTCGAGTGTTAAAAATTGTTTGAAAAATTAAATTTAAAGGAATTGTTTGTAAATAGGTACGCAACACATCGTACACGTCAGCATCAGAAATTGCTGATACTAACTACGTAATACTTCTTTGCTCTGTGCTGATAGCACTTATAATTTCTTTCATATATAGCATTATTACTAAATATTTGAGTTTTTTAAGGATTTGTCTTAGAAACCAGAGTAATTAAACTGAGCGATTGTGTACAAATCATTTAGATCGCCCCAGTTTGTTGTCAATTAAAACTATTATTCTCTTCAATAATTATAAAAATCGACAGGTTGCAGGATTTGATAGAAGAATCGAAAGAATCGAAGAACTCGCGAAAAAATTAGAAGCACCTAAAGCTAAGGGGAAGCTTCATGCAGTCAAAGTGGACATGACGAAAGAAAACGAAATAATCGATGGGTTCAACTGGGTTAAAAAAAATCTGGGGTCAATACACGTCCTTGTAAATAATGCAGGAGTTGGAAGATACGGCGAATTGATTGATAGCGATACACAGATGTGGAAGGACATATTTGACACGAACGTGATAGGATTGAGTATAGCAACAAGGGAAGCTGTTAAAGACATGAGAGCTAACAATGTAGACGGTCATATCATTCACATTAACAGTATTGTGGGTCATCAGGTGTTAAACTTTCCTAGCGCTAACGCTTATCCTGCCAGCAAGTTTGCTGTAACAGCCTTAAGTGAAACATTGAGGCATGAGTTTATCCAAAACAAATTAAAAATTAAAATAACAGTAAGTTTCAACGTTATGTTATGGTTTCGTCTTACTCGACAAGAACTTCAGTAACATAATTATACATTCTTGTAATCGTTTTTTAGAGTCTGAGTCCAGGATACGTGAAAACTGAGTTTGCTGAAGCAGGAGGTTTAGTAATCGAGCCTGATTCGCCCTTCTTAAAGGCGGAAGGTTTAAATGCTGAAGATATAGCAAATAGCGTTTTGTACGTCCTAGGTACCCCTCCTCACGTACAAGTACGTCTTATTTATTACATAATTGTTATTAAGTGTATTCTTTGACTTTAACTACATTTTTAGCTGTTATTAAATATTTACATAGTCATTTCGTTTACTTTTTAGATTCAAGAATTGACAATTCGTCCGGTTGGTGACCAATATTAGTTAGTTTCGTCCTTGACGTTCAGCTGGTAACAACTTTCAATGGTCAACATGCTTTTATTGTACATTATTAGTTGTAAATAAGGAAATAATCAAAAATTAAAAACTCGCATTTTATTTTATTAATTAATTTTTGGTATAAACACAAAAACATAAAGTTATACTGTGTATTTCAGTAATAACTTTATG
>NW_020438892.1:771487-772933 GCF_000699045.2 Agrilus planipennis
TGTGTACGTTGTTGAAGAAGACGATCCTGTCCCTCCACCAAGCATCAAACAAGCACTTGATGCAGCGAAACTATTAAAAAAATACTTTTTATATAATCAAATTGATCCAGCAGTATCTCAAGATATGAGTAAGATACGTAACAAAATACAATTAAAATGTTGGAGCAGCAAAAAACATCAGACGAAGATAACAGACTATAGGCAACGTACGAATAATAATGTTCGTGTGCAAAATGTGTGCTATATTGGCAAATGCATATTGTCGTAGAATAGTAAAATAATATCTTTTATTTCTCTCCATTTAACGGCCACCCTTTATAACGCCGAAAAATGTCCAGTCCCTTAAGTGTCGTTATATACAGTTTACACTGTATATTGTTACTTTATATTTGAGTTTTACCTGCTCTAAATGAGTTATTTTGAGTATTTGTACTAACGATTAGAATAAAACCCAACGATTGTGTACGAATTATTGTCAATTAAAACAATTCTATCCCGTTATTATCTTCATCAACCATTATAACAATCGATAGGTTGCTGGTTTCGCTAGAAGAAAAGAAAGAATTGAAGAACTTGCTAAAAAACTACAAGGAGGTAATGCTAAAGGAAATCTTCATGCGGTCAAAGTGGACATGACCAAAGAAGACGAAATAATCGATGGGTTCAATTGGGTTAAAAAGAATCTTGGACCCATACACGTCCTTGTAAATAATGCAGGGGTTGCAAGATACGGTTCATTAATTGAAAGTGATACACAAAAATGGAAGGACATATTTGACACAAACGTAATTGGATTGAGTATAGCGACAAGAGAAGCTGTTAAAGACATGAGGGCTAACAATGTAGACGGTCATATCATTCACATTAACAGTCTTGTTGGTCATCAGGTGTTAAACTTTCCAGGATCCAATGCTTATCCTGCCAGCAAACATGCTGTCACAGCCCTAAGTGAGACTTTGAGGCACGAATTTATCCAAAACAAATTAAAAATTAAAATAACAGTAAGTTTCAAAATTCTCGTAGTACTCAGTTTTCAAATCTGAAAATTCCCTGCCCCTGAAATTATTGTACCTACCTGAGCTACCATAAATATCCTGTGGGTGTGGTTAATCGTATCTTTTTGCATTAATACACAATTTTTTAGAGTCTGAGTCCAGGATACGTAAAAACAGAATTTCGTGAATCAAGTGGTATCAAAATTAACCCTGACTTGTCGTTCTTCAAGGCAGAAGGTTTAAATCCTGAAGATATAGCGAACGGCGTTTTGTACGTTCTGGGCACTCCTCCTCATGTACAAGTACGTTTTTAAATCCTATTAATTGAGATATAATAAGGTTATTTAATTAATTTTAAACACATTTTTATTTATTGGTTTTGTTTGCTTTATTAAAAGTTTTCTTAACTTTTTAGGTTCAGGAACTATTAATTCGTCCAGTTGGTGATCAG
>NW_020438892.1:773170-778756 GCF_000699045.2 Agrilus planipennis
ATAAAAATAAACTATGATTTCTCAAAATAGTTATGTTATTAGACGAAAATAAAATTATCCATATATTAGATAAAAATGTAGTGTTTAATTTTAATTACAGGGACAAGTTGTTTAATTATTTCAATTTCTTTTAAATGTATGAAAACAAAGTCTGCTTTTATCTACAAAGCTCCTACAATCTTTTTTCTACTACATATATTTATCATCAAAACGCAAGTCACGCAGATTACAGATTTGTATAAACAAAATGATTATTTTATTTACATGCATCCGTTTATGTGAAGACCTTCAAATTTCACAGTTATTATTATTATTATTATCTCCCACTATATACATAAGTATTAACTGTTTCTGTATATTATGTTATTTACTCTCAAATACTACAGTAATAACGCGGTGTTCGTTGGTGAAAATGGATCGTTGGGTAGAAAAAGTAGCCGTCGTAACTGGAGCCAGTGCTGGAATAGGGGCGGCGATAGCCGAAGCACTAGTCAAAGAAGGTCTAATTGTAAGTAAAACGGATTTTAAAGTGCATGAGTTTACATATAAAAATCGATAGGTCGCTGGATTTGCTAGAAGAACAGACAGAGTCGAAAAACTAGCTAAAAAATTACAAGACGCTAATGCTAAGGGAAAACTGCATGCGGTCAAAGTGGACATGACGAAGGAAAACGAAATAATCGACGGGTTCAATTGGGTTAAAAAAAATCTGGGGCCAATACACGTCCTTGTAAATAATGCAGGGGTTGCGAGATTCGATGCATTAATCGATAGTGATACACAGAAATGGAGGGACATATTTGACACGAACGTGATAGGATTGAGTATAGCAACAAGGGAAGCTGTTAAAGACATGAGAGCTAACAATGTAGACGGTCATATCATTCACATTAACAGTATTGTTGGTCATCAGGTGTTAAACTTTCAAGGAATCAACGCTTATCCTGCCAGCAAGCATGCTATTACAGCCCTAAGTGAAACTTTGAGGCACGAATTTATCCAAAATAAATTAAAAATTAAAATAACAGTTAGTTTTAAATTTATATTCCAATCTAATAAGTTGCTCGATGATTTAAGAATTCAGTTTCAGTTAAACTTTCAAATTGGAATATTCACTACTCCTGAAGCTTTGGTACCATAACATTTGTGCAAATTTTTTTAGAGTATAAGCCCAGGTTACGTGATAAGCGATTTTCGTGAAGCAAGTGGTATTAAAATTGATCCTGACTCCTCTTTGCTCGATGCAGAAGGATTAAATCCTGAAGATGTAGCAAACAGCGTTTTGTACGTTCTGGGCACTCCTCCTCACGTGCAAGTACGTTTCTTTTAAACGCACTTTTTCTTCCTTAACCAAATATTTTTTGTACATTTCAGATCCAAGAATTGACTATTCGCCCGGTTGGTGATCAGTACTGATTAATCCCGTTCTCGACGTTAATTTAATGACAAGTATCACCGTGAAACATAATACTTTTGTTACATATATGTATATTATTTATTGTAAATAAGGAAATAATCAAAAATTAAAAACTCGCATTTTATTTTATTAATTAATTTTTGGTATAAACACAAAAACATAAAGTTATACTGTGTATTTCAGTAATTGGTAGGATTAAAAATAAATTCAGAACTTTGGCATTTGGGCACAATATAAATATACTCTGAACAGTTGGTTCACTCTCTTGATTATTCGTAAAATCTAAGTCTTACAGACACTTCATAATACTTCGTCTGCGAGTTCCCCACTGAGCAGGGGTTGTCTTGTATAGAGGTCATCCTAGTCACAGAGCTGATGTAGTCCGTATTTCAGATCAAAGAAGTAATCTTCCTGTCTAGACGATCTTGAGCACCGTATAAATAAAGATATTCTGCTTTTTTACGAGGGTGTGATTTTTGTCAATTTTAAAAACAGTTAGTTTTGCCTCTATTATGTATCTTAGCTAATGTTCAATAGCTTTACCTAATCAGATCTTGTACAATTATTTCTTTGCCATTTTTTGTGTAAAATTAAGTTTCTTCACACACCAAATCACTTCTATGCTCGCGAACGATTAATTTAGAAATTCGAAAAAGGTTGTTAAAGGTATACGTTTGGAGCGCGGCGCTGTACGAGTGCGAAACATGGACGGTGTGCGCGGCGGAAAAGAAAAGGTTAGAAGCGTTCGAAATGTGGTGTTATAGGCGGATGATGAGGATACCGTGGATAGAGAAAGTTAAAAATGGCGAGGTATTAGAAAGAATAGGAGAACAGAGGACTCTATGGAAGTCAATAAAAATTAGGCGAGATAGGTTGGTAGACACCTTCTCAGGCATAAAGGTTTAGTCAGAGACGTATTAGAGGCAAAATTGGGAGTTAGGAGGGGTAGAGGTAGACCTAGATTAGATTACTACTCGCAAATAGTTAAAGATGTGGGATGTTCTAGTTTAAGGGAAATGTGAAGATTCGCTCAAGATAGGAAAGAGTGGAGGTGCGTGCCCAACCAGTCTTAGGACTGATGACCTTATGATGATGATGATGACATTGATTGTTTTTTATATGTAAATTAAAGTTTATGGTCGATTTTTCTCTAAGTATTTTTTTTTATCAACGGAATTAGTTGATTGTGCGAATTCATGCGATAACTTTCTTTTTGTAAACACTTCAGCCTCTATAATTAGTAACTAACTTTAACTGTTTGTATACACTGAAATAAAATTCAAAGATATTGTCGTAAACAGATTCTTTGTTTGGCCTTTCTACGATGAGTTTCAAGTTTTTGTAAGACCTTGAAAAGACCGGTTGGCGAATATTCACTATTTATATTGTGTTCATCCATCTCCAAATTCAGTGTAATTATTAAAAATCCTAATCCCCACCATTTGATGAATATTCGCTGGTTATTTATACTGCGTTCGTCGATCTATCCATGCAGTGTAATTAGTAAAATTGCAATCATGAGTCGTTGGGTGGGAAAAGTCGCTGTTGTTACTGGGGCTAGTGCTGGAATTGGGGCTGCAATAGTCGAAAAACTAGTTCAAGAAGGACTTATTGTAAGTAAAAATTCAGACTGAAAATAGATGCATTCTATCAATACGTAATTCCGATATGATCAATAAATTATTTTTTTTACCAGACGCGGTCTCGTTACTTCACGGACAAACCCTGTATANGAGATGGCATTAATAGACTGGAACACCGCTATGAGAAATGTATCAGCCTTGGAGGAGATTATGTTGAGAAATAAAAAAAAAAAATTTTTAAAAACCTTGTTTTTCTTGGTCAGGCCGGAAACTTATCAATCCACCCTCGTAGTTACAGTTGCGTGGCAACATTCAGAATACAAATCCATATTTCAAGTCGCCTACAAGTCAGTTTTGCACCAGTAATCCAGTCAGTATAGTATTCATTGTCGAACGAATTTAATAGTTGTTTTTAGTTTTATTTTTGACGTTGAAATCTAGTTTTATTCAGGGGCGGCCTTGAGTCATTGGAAGGTTCCGGGCGGGTAAATTTTTGCGAGGCCCTCCTCTTTGTGGAATTAATTTTAATGGTGATACTTGAAAAATGCAAAAAGTGATTCATAAATAAGTTTACAGTTTTAAAATTGTTTATCGAAAATTAAAGATAAAATTGATAAAGACAAAGATATCTAACAAATTTGCGACTTCTTTTAAGACTATTAAGAAATTCAAATAAACATTAGTAGTACCTATGTACTATTACTGCCTAATATTTTCTAATTAGATTGTTGCGCGAGTGCGCGAGGCCCCTGCAAGAGCGAGGCCCCGGGCGGTTGCCCTGTTCGCCACCCCCAAAGGCCGCCCCTGCGTAAAAGNCGCTGTACGGGTGCGAAACATGGACAGTGGGCGCGATGGAAAAGAAAAGGTTAAAAGGATTCGAAATGTGATGCTACAAGCGAATGATGAGGATACCGTGGATAGAGAAAGTTAAAAATGGCGAGGTATTAGAAAGAATAGGAGAACAGAGGACTCTATGGAAGTCAATAAAAATTAGGCGAGATAGGTTGGTAGACACCTTCTCAGGCATAAAGGTTTAGTCAGAGACGTATTAGAGGCAGAATTGGGAGTTAGGAGGGGTAGAGGTAGACCTAGATTAGATTACTACTCGCAAATAGTTAAAGATGTGGGATGTTCTAGTTTAAGGGAAATGTGAAGATTCGCTCAAGATAGGAAAGAGTGGAGGTGCGTGCCCAACCAGTCTTAGGACTGATGACCTTATGATGATGATGATGACATTGATTGTTTTTTATATGTAAATTAAAGTTTATGGTCGATTTTTCTCTAAGTATTTTTTTTTATCAACGGAATTAGTTGATTGTGCGAATTCATGCGATAACTTTCTTTTTGTAAACACTTCAGCCTCTATAATTAGTAACTAACTTTAACTGTTTGTATACACTGAAATAAAATTCAAAGATATTGTCGTAAACAGATTCTTTGTTTGGCCTTTCTACGATGAGTTTCAAGTTTTTGTAAGACCTTGAAAAGACCGGTTGGCGAATATTCACTATTTATATTGTGTTCATCCATCTCCAAATTCAGTGTAATTATTAAAAATCCTAATCCCCACCATTTGATGAATATTCGCTGGTTATTTATACTGCGTTCGTCGATCTATCCATGCAGTGTAATTAGTAAAATTGCAATCATGAGTCGTTGGGTGGGAAAAGTCGCTGTTGTTACTGGGGCTAGTGCTGGAATTGGGGCTGCAATAGTCGAAAAACTAGTTCAAGAAGGACTTATTGTCATTCTTTTGATCAGTAGAAGTGTCTGCTATTCGAGTAAGCCCCTCTTATTGAAAACATAAACGGCTCTTTTTTTACAAAGATTTAATCCTTATCTATAATAAAAAAAATCAACAATGTCAAATTACAGATACAATTTTATTGAAATACTATATTACCTACAACTATATAGATTATGTGTATTCATGTTATAGGTTTCGAATTGTAAACACTTAAGTCCCCACCATTTAATTAACGTTACCGTTTATAAATTCCGTGTTGGCTACTCTCCACAACTAGTAATACTATTTCGGTAAAATGGAACGTTGGGTGGGAAAAGTCGCTATCGTAACTGGCGCCAGTGCTGGAATAGGAGCTGCAGTAGTCGAAGCACTTGCTAAACAAGGTTTAATTGTAAGTAAAACAAATTTAGTGTCTACAATTTAATTTTGGTTTTAAAAATAATCAACAAACGATTGTTTAGATGCGTGAAGTTAAATCCTACAAGTAAATTCAACTGTTTCAGATTTATTATTAAATACAGTGTAAACTCTTTATAACGTCACTCAATTTAACGACAAACTCCTTAAAACGTCGAAATTGCTTGGCTTTGGTTGGTTTACATTGTTTTCTATACAATATTACACTCTATATAGCGTCACGCTCACTCTATTTAACGACAATAATGCGGCATTATAAATCATTGAGCGGTACTTTCTAAGTTGCCGAAATAGATAAGAACTGCAGCTGTGTACGTTGTTGAAGAAGACGATCCTGTCCCTCCACCAAGCATCAAACAAGCACTTGATGCAGCGAAACTATTAAAAAAATACTTTTTATATAATCAAATTGATCCAGCAGT
>NW_020438892.1:778801-780052 GCF_000699045.2 Agrilus planipennis
CAGAACTGGTTCGCTAAATTTCGATCCGGCAATTTTGATGTCGAAGATGCACCACGTTCGGGAAGGCCGGTTGAAGCTGATAAAGACGCGATAAAGGCATTAGTTGATGTGAACCGGCGAATAACAACACGTGAGATCGGATTGAGGTTAAATTTATCAAATTCAACAGTTTATGACCACTTGAAAGGCCTGGGATTATCCTCGAAGGTGAACAATGCAGGAATTTCGAAAGTCAATACTCTGATTGACGGTGATTCTCAAAAATGGAGAGACGTTTTAGATACCAATGTTTTCGGATTGTGTGTGGCCACCAGGGAGGCGATCAAAGACATGAAACTTAATAACGTAGAGGGACACATCATACACATTAACAGTGTTACAGGTCATAAAATTGTTAATGTACCGAAATTAAACGTGTATCCTGCAAGCAAATTTGCTGTTACTGCCCTGGCCGAAACACTAAGAAACGAACTTGCATCTGAAAATTTAAAAATAAAAGTTACGGTAAATATAATCAATCAAAACTTTATAAGTTTAAATTTGTACATGTAGGTATAGTCAGTCTTGAGTCGGTTTTTGTTTTTCTTTTTCTAAAAATTAACTTCGTTATTCAATTTTTAGTGTAAATAATATGTTTCTTGTTTTTGTTGATTTTTCCAAAAAGTACTGTATCAATTTCGATAAAATTTACATGGGACCACCTCTGAACTATGACCTACCAAGCAAAAAAAGAATCACCAAAATCAATTCATAATTGACGGAGTAATCGCGTAACAAAGATACAAAAAAAAAACATAAATCGAATTGAGAACCCGCTCCTTTTTTAAAGAGCATTAAGTGTTGGGGGTTTAAAACGTATTAATCCGTAAAACATTTCAGAGTATAAGTCCAGGGCTTGTCAAAACTGAAGCATTGGCGGCTGTAGACCCAGTGGGCCAGGCAGTACTCCAAGGAAAGCCAACATTGGTCTCAGAAGACATAGCCGATGCTGTCTGGTCTGTCCTTGCGACCCCTCCTCATGTAGAGGTAAAAATCTACGAGGGTGGATTGATAAGTTTCCGGCCTGACCAAGAAAAACAAGGTTTTTAAAAATTTTTTTTTTTTATTTCTCAACATAATCTCCTCCAAGGCTGATACATTTCTCATAGCGGTGTTCCAGTCTATTAATGCCATCTCTATAGACTGATTCGTCAAGCTCCTCAAAATAACCATTTACAGCTTCGATTACTTCTTCATTGTCCGCAAATCTCT
>NW_020438892.1:781788-784390 GCF_000699045.2 Agrilus planipennis
GAAAAATACATAAAAATATTGAGAAAGTTATAAAAAACATTATTTAAATATCTTTATCAATAGGATAGGGTAGGTTAGGTTATCGGGTTTTGTTCAAGTGACCACCCCTTTCGATCCCCCACCTCCACCCGCTTGAAAATAATTTTTTTATTGAATTTTATTTGAATTATAGTGTATGAAAATTGTCAAAATAACCAACTTTCAACCCCCATAACTTTTTATAGGGGTGCGACCGCCGCAAACTTTTTTGGGGTTTTACTCAGGTGACCACCCTCTTTTGATCCCCGTACCCCCACCCCCATCTAACCCCCATAACTTTTTATGGGGTTGAGACCGCCACGAACTTTTTATGGTACAGTAGTGGGGGAGACCTCCTCTTTCGATCCCACCCACCAGCACCCACTTCGGGGGTGGGGGCCATCATCTAGACATTTACCCTGTTCGCAAATAGTTAAGGATGTGGGATGTTCCAGTTTTAGAGAAATGCGAAGATTAGCTCAGGATAGGAATGAGTGGATGTGCGTGTCCAACCAGTCTGAGTAGGTACTGACGACCTTATGGTGATGATACCTGTTAAAAATTTCATTAACAAATAAACTTTTCGTTGCGATGAATCGTTCGGTGGGAACAATTGACGATAGTCACCATGACAGTGCTGGTATTAGGGCATCAGTTGTTAAAAAATTAGTCCAAAAAGGCATAAGATTATTAAAAAATAAAAAGAAACTTAAAAAAAAATATATTTTTTTGTTGTTAATTTTATGCAATAACTTATAACAAGAATTATTCTGTTTTACAATTCTTTAGACAAATTTAATATTAAAGTAAAGCTTCTTAATCATTGCAGCTACAAAGGGATCGATTGTAGGTGGTATAAAGATAAATTAAATCGCAGGATTATTTATCTTTTACAAATAATCAGTAAAAGCTACTTGACCGTTTATTAACATTCTTCTGAAGTAGTCATTACAAAGCATTTTTTCTTCATTTGTGAAGTACTGTCTAATTAGGTGTATAGTATTATCATTTCTGTATGCGATAACTTTTAAACTAAACACTTCAACTGCATCGTTTTATGTAGGTACGCAATTAACGTTAAATGGTTTTGTACACTGAAATAAAATTCAACGATTTGCCATAAAAAACAATAAGAAATCAAGGCTATTAGATAAGATATTTTTTTGAAAAGTGCACCACCCCTAATTTTATTTTTTTCAAGTCAAGGGATTAAATATTATACAGTAGTATTATATTAATTACATTGTATCAATGGCCTAAGGCAAAATGTATTTGCGGAACAAGCAACAACAATTTTCAATGACCTTGAAAAGAGGTATAATAAAAATCGTAATCCCCACCATTTGATGAATATTCGCTGGTTATTTATACTGCGTTCGTCGATCTATCCATGCAGTGTAATTAGTAAAATTGCAATCATGAGTCGTTGGGTGGGAAAAGTCGCTGTTGTTACTGGGGCTAGTGCTGGAATTGGGGCTGCAATAGTCGAANTTCAATTGGGTTAAGAAAAATCTGGGGCCAATACATATCTACAAAGCTCCTACAATCTTTTTTCTACTACATATATTTATCATCAAAACGCAAGTCACGCAGATTACAGATTTGTATAAACAAAATGATTATTTTATTTACATGCATCCGTTTATGTGAAGACCTTCAAATTTCACAGTTATTATTATTATTATTATCTCCCACTATATACATAAGTATTAACTGTTTCTGTATATTATGTTATTTACTCTCAAATACTACAGTAATAACGCGGTGTTCGTTGGTGAAAATGGATCGTTGGGTAGAAAAAGTAGCCGTCGTAACTGGAGCCAGTGCTGGAATAGGGGCGGCAATAGCCGAAGCACTAGTCAAAGAAGGTCTAATTGTAAGTAAAACGGATTTTAAAGTGCATGAGTTTACATATAAAAATCGATAGGTCGCTGGATTTGCTAGAAGAACAGACAGAGTCGAAAAACTAGCTAAAAAATTACAAGACGCTAATGCTAAGGGAAAACTGCATGCGGTCAAAGTGGACATGACGAAGGAAAACGAAATAATCGACGGGTTCAATTGGGTTAAAAAAAATCTGGGGCCAATACACGTCCTTGTAAATAATGCAGGGGTTGCGAGATTCGATGCATTAATCGATAGTGATACACAGAAATGGAGGGACATATTTGACACGAACGTGATAGGATTGAGTATAGCAACAAGGGAAGCTGTTAAAGACATGAGAGCTAACAATGTAGACGGTCATATCATTCACATTAACAGTATTGTGGGTCATCAGGTGTTAAACTTTCCTAGCGCTAACGCTTATCCTGCCAGCAAGTTTGCTGTAACATAGTGGGATAAATTGTAAATATCGCTTTAATATTGAGGTACATAAATAAACTTATGTAACTATTGTATGAATCATAACAGATTATGTAAAAAAAGTGCTAGTCATGCCGGATACATTTTTATCATTTCCATGCGACACTGAAATCCAAATAGGATCGATTTAATGCGATATGCTTCATATCAACACTTAAGTCCCCACCATTTAATTTTAAGTAATAGTTTATATATATATATATATATATATATATTG
>NW_020438892.1:789138-792968 GCF_000699045.2 Agrilus planipennis
TTAAACATACTTTTTCATACAGTACCTGCCAAAAGTTTTGTTCAATCATGAATAGTAGTGCGAGTCGAAAACAAGCTTTAAAGCCTTAAATATGTCTTCAAATATAATGAAACATCTGTTGATATTTTCAGTAGTAAATGGTACCAATAACAGCACATTTGAGCAATGCAATTGTAGTGGATAAAATGGTCAATTTTTCCGTGCAGTACTGTACCGATTATACGCTCCTCACCGGTTAAGAGTTTGGCCGAGAGTTGTCTCCTTCCTTTTCTGGCCTAGTGCTGTTCTTTTCTACTTTGCGCCGGTCAAACTGAAGGTCACATCGCTACAGAAAGTAAACGAAGTATTGATACTAACCATTAAACCTATCTTTATAAAACCTACAACAAAGAGCGAAACGTCGGCTGTTGGTTTAAAAAATAAAACAATTTTCAACCCATTCGAATTTGGTAATAATAAAATGCGGTATCAATATTATTTTTTGACCTTTTCGATAAACAAATTACAACAATTTGCACATAATTGAATATACAACAGGTTGCCGGATTCGCTAGAAGAAAAGAAAGAGTCGAAGAACTTGCAAAGAAACTGCAAGGAGCCAAGGGCAAACTTTACGCGGTGAAAGTTGACGTGTCAAAAGAGAAAGAGGTAATCGAAGGATTCAACTGGGTAAAAAAGAATCTAGGACCCGTGCACATCCTTATTAATAACGCCGGTATCATAAGAAATAACACCCTGATTGATGGAAACTCTCAGCAATGGGAAGAAGTTTTAGTCACAAACGTTTTCGGTTTATGCGTGGTGACTAGAGAAGCTATCAAAAGCATGAAAGAAAATAACGTCGATGGTCATATAATCCACATTAACAGTCGCTCGGGTCATCGCGTTCCCAACATCCCAAATATCAACGTATACCCTGCCAGCAAACATGCGGTTACGGCTTTAGCCGAAACGTTGAGGCACGAAATCACGCGAAATAATCTGAAGATTAAAATAACGGTAAGATTTTCTACATTTATTACCTACAGGAATGTTATAGTTGATGTATTTATTATGATGTAGAGCATAAGTCCTGGATATACAGAAACAGAAATAATCGAAGCTGCCGGTCTTCCCAAGAATAATTACAAGGACATTCCCGCGATTAAAGCTGAAGATGTTGCCGAAGGCGTTTTGTACGCTTTGGGAACCCCTCCTCATGTGCAGGTTAACTTCAGTTGTAAACTATAACACTAATACATATCGGTTGTCTTTCTTATTTTTAATTATTTCATTAAATACGTGCCCAATTAACGATTTATTTATGTTCAATTAATTATTTTTCCTTTTAGGTTGGCGAGGTTACTTTGTTTGCTGTGGGTGACAAGTCTTAAGTTTATTAATTTTTTTTTGTAATTAATTGTTTGTTGAATAAATAAATTGCACACTAAAATTATCTTTACTTTTACTGATTCGTAGTACACGGTACATCCAGGGTAAGAAATCGTATGTATTATTTATTAGAAATTCGAAGAAGATTCCTAAAGATGTCTGTTTCGAGCGCGGCGCTGTACGGGTGCGAAACATGGACGATGAACGCGGCGACAAATAAACAGCGTCAAATACTTTTTGGTTTGTTCTTGCTTGGCAAAAGACTTTTAATTTAATGTTTTTTTTGAGCAAAATTTTTCCTTTGTTATCGTTAAAATATTTGTAAATGTTTTACATTTTTTTAATAACTTAAACTTTAGTAAATGCATAAATAAACAAATATGTAAATGTAGTCCGTCTATCATCGGTACAAAATTGGTACATCTGAATTATTTATTGAAGACTGCAAACTAACACATGTTTACCTACCATTTCATCAGCGGAATCAGTTATAATTGGGGAGGCCGAATCTAACGTCAGTAAAAAGGGTGGTAAGGTGTGTGTGTGTGTAATTAAAATATGTAACCCGTTCGCTGTATAACAATATTCATGCGCCACTCCAGTTTGAACGAAATTGTTATCTTTCCATTTGCAGCATTCTTGCTTTTCAAAATGCATTCTTAACATAAATATATAAGGCTGTTTTAAAAAAAGAACACTTTTAAACACTTTGTTGCAATGGATCGTTGGGTTGGAAAAGTCGCTGTAGTGACTGGTGCTAGTGCCGGCATTGGGGCTTCCATCGCAGTAAAACTGGCCCAAACTGGCATAATAGTAAGTACATGCCACATAAACATCTACCACTCTTCTTTTATGGTTCAACAAAGTGTAAAAACACAATTATATTATATTTGTGGTATTATCTAAAACGAACTGTTAAGACAGCAGGTAAAAGTTGGTCAGTGTTCTGTCGGAGCTGCCTGCGGAGCGCTGATGAGATCCAAAATGATCGAAATCGCGATCAGCGTCTGGCAGTTTCTACAGAATACAGACCACATCGAATTATTTTATTCGATTATGGTAACGTGCCTATCACGTTGAGGTTAGCTACGCCGGGATTCATTTCAGCAAGTATATATCCATATATTTAAATGGACCTTGTTGGAGCATACGTAATCCAAAAATGTAACATCGTACTACAGATGGCGTACACCGCGCCATTTGTGGTATTTTCTATAATTATGTTATTTATTGGATATAATTGTGTGACGGGGTTGTTGTAAATTTTTAATATAATATTACGAAAAGGTAATTGCAGACTTGTTTATTAACATTACAAACTCGTTTCAACGGTTTTAATTCAATCCTCTCGTTGAAAATCCGCCAACCAAGAATTAAAATATCATTGGTTTAGTTTTTAAACGACTTTCTGAACGAGTCTTACTGTTGATGAGGGTGGTATTTAGTAAAAGGGTCGCCAGAACCAACATATGAACCGTTAACTGTATTGCCGAGTTATACATATTAAATTACATGCAGGTTGCTGGATTTGCTAGAAGAAAAGAAGGAGTGGAGGAATTCGCGAAAGGACTTCAAAGAACTAATGGCAAACTTTATGGGGTGAAAGTTGATGTGTCAAAAGAGAAAGAGATAATCGAAGGATTCAACTGGGTAAAAAAGAATCTAGGACCCGTGCACATTCTTATCAATAACGCTGGAATCATAAGAAATAACACCCTGATTGATGGAAATTTTGAACAGTGGAAAGAAATTTTTGACACGAATGTTTTGGGATTGTGTCTGGCCACGAGAGAAGCTGTTAAAAACATGAGAGAGAGCAACGTCAGTGGTCATGTAATTCACATTAACAGCCGCTGTGGTCACAGGGTTCCTAACGTCCCAAATGTCAACGTATACCCCGCCAGCAAACATGCGGTTACGGCTTTAGCAGAAACTTTAAGACATGAGCTACATCGAAATAATCTGAATATAAAAATAACGGTAGGTTTTTAGATAAATATGTGTACTCAGTTAGATGAATTGTTTCAATTTAATTGCGTTCCAGAATATAAGTCCAGGTCACGTGGACACAGACATAATTGAATTTGCAGGCTTTTCAAAAAGTACTACCTACAACGGTCGTATTCCACTGAAAGTAGACGACGTTACAGAAAGCGTTTTGTACGCCCTGCGAACCCCTTCACATGTGCAGGTTAACTTCAGTTGTAAACTATAACACTAATACATATCGGTTGTCTTTCTTATTTTTAATTATTTCATTAAATACGTGCCCAATTAACGATTTATTTATGTTCAATTAATTATTTTTCCTTTTAGGTTGGCGAGGTTACTTTGTTTGCTGTGGGTGACAAGTCTTAAGTTTATTAATTTTTTTTTGTAATTAATTGTTTGTTGAATAAATAAATTGCACACTAAAATTATCTTTACTTTTACTGATTCCGATTTATACGCTATTACGA
>NW_020438892.1:794085-801653 GCF_000699045.2 Agrilus planipennis
CAAAAATTTTATGAGCGTGGAATTATGCTACTACCAGAAAGATGGCAAAAGGTGTTGGACCAGAACGGTCAATATATAATTTAATAAAGTATTTGTTTATTATACGAAAACTGTCTTTCATTTCCACAAAAAAAAACGAAATGACTTTCCGAACAACCCTATAGAAGTTGGTTCATAAACAAGCATCTGCTTTAATATGTGGTCTATCGACTTGGACAGAGGGACTAGACCACGGTAACACACTTCGTTTGTGTTGTCTTTATCTTATGATCTTAACTTAACCGAAGGTTTTGGTAGTAAAGGACAAAGGACCGCATACTAAATTTATTTTTGTTTTAGAGTATAAGTCCAGGTTTGGTGATAACTGAAATACACGAAAAAGCTCAATTGACAGGGAAAGAAATTCAATGGATACGAAACGAGCCAATATTAAACGCTGATGATGTAGCTGACGCCGTTTCGTACGTTTTAGGAACACCTCCTCACGTTCAAGTACGATTTTTATGATCAACTCTTCTATTTGCTTCACTTTTACCTTCAAACTTAATGAAATTATCAGATTTCTTTTTTAACACTACGTATCTGTTCCAGATTCAAGAATTAACAATAACTCCCATCGGAGAAAGAATTTGATTCTTTTTAAATTAGTTTGTAGAAAATTCTGGTTACAAACGTGTTGCATACAGTAATTACATGTCGTTTTAAACAATTTATATACTTGGACTTATTTTATAATCTTTATCCTTTGATAACTAACAGACATGTATTAAAACAAGCCATTATATATTAATACATACATACAAAAATATATAACACACACATATGTGGCCTCTAATAAATATAACGTTGTGACAAATACGCAGTAGTAAATGGTACCAATAACAGCACATTTGAGCAATGCAATTGTAGTAGGTAAAATGGTCAATTTTTCCGTGCAGTACTGTACGCATTATACGCTCCTCACAGGTTATGAGTTTGGCCGAGAGTTGTCACCTTCCTTTTCTGGCCTAGTGCTGTTCTTTTCTACTTTGCGCCGTTCAAACTGAAGGTCACATTGCTACAGAAAGTAAACCAAGTATAATATCGGTTTATTGTTAGTGCTCGCAATTTTCGCATCGGGGGTTAAAAGTTAGACTTGTAACCCCAAAAAAATAAACAACTAAATTTACCAGGTGGCAGGTTTCGCTCGTCGAGTAGAGAGGGTTGAAAATCTCGCCAAAAAATTAGAAGATGCTAAAGGAAAATTATATGGACTTAAAGTAGATATTACAGTCGAAGACGACATCATCAAAGCATTCGATTGGATAAAGGATAACTTGGGTCCCGTCCACATTCTTATCAATAACGCCGGTATAAGTAGGTCTGGTTCTCTAATTAGCGGAAACGCTCAAACTTGGAAAGAAATATTGGAAACTAATGTTCTTGGGTTATGTGTGGCCACGAGAGAAGCCGTCAAAAATATGAAAAGTAATAACGTAGAGGGTCACATTGTTCACATAAACAGCGTGGCTGGTCACAAGCATGTCGGTCTACCCCATATGAACGTTTACTCTGCCAGTAAATATGCTGTTACTGCTTTGGGCGATAATTTAAGGGACGAACTTCGGAAAAACAGACTTAAAATTAAAGTCTCAGTAAGTTTATAGATTACAAAATATGGATTACAGATCTTAGGTAATGATATAGACACATATAATTCTTTGTGATATACTATTGGGTTGTTCGGAAAGTCATTTCGTTTTTTCCCCACAGAGGATTTAATTGTATTCTTTTGCACCCAACTTCACATTTAAGCCGTATAATTTTTATATGCTTTGAGAGCTCATATAGCAAGGCTTGTGTGTGAAAAATTCCAATTAATTCTACGCNAACCTTCAATAAGCGGATGTTTATACCTACGGGCAAATGAGACTAATGATAACAATAAATAAACAGGGCCACCTATAGCGACAATGATAAATATAATTGGTTTTCAAATGTTTTATTTCAAAGCACTGAAGTTAAATATTTACATCTTTATAAATCTATTTGCATATCTGTTAAAAAAAGTAAAACAAAAATATTGGTATGCAAGGGAAGAAAAAATAGGGAAAGAACGAATATAAAGATAGAAGACGAAAAATTAGAAGAAGGGGCTGATTTTAGGTGGCTAGGAAGTCAGGACGGAAGGAGTAGTAGGGATATACCGCAGAGGATAGCGCAGGAGGGGGGGCGGTCGAAAAAGGAGGTCTCCCCCACCACTGTACCATAAAAAGGTCGTGGCGGTCTCACCCACATAAAAAGTTATAGGGGGTTTCAAAGTTAATAAATATGCCAATTCTTATACATTTCTAGGCAAGTAAATATTTATATAGTCATTCTTAAACAATATTTAAAGGTAAAACTAATGAAAAATACATAAAAATATTGAGAAAGTTATATAAAACATTATTTAAATNGTAAAATTGCAATCATGAGTCGTTGGGTGGGAAAAGTCGCTGTTGTTACTGGGGCTAGTGCTGGAATTGGGGCTGCAATAGTCGAAAAACTAGTTCAAGAAGGACTTATTGTAAGTAAAAATTCAGACTGAAAATAGATGCATTCTATCAATACGTAATTCCGATATGATCAATAAATTATTTTTTTTACCAGACGCAGTCTCGTTACTTCACGGACAAACCCTGTATAATATAATTATCTATAATTTTTAAATTGCACTTGTTCTAACCAATCGAATACGTATGAAAATAACTGCTACTTCGTTGTTTTTGATAAAATAATGACATTGCGTAAATTATACTCATAAAATATTTAATAAAACTGTTGCAATTATCATCTAAGCGCTAATTACAATTTATAGGTGGTTGGGTTTGCTAGGAGAAAAGAAAGAGTTGAAGAACTAGCGAAAAAATTGCAGAAAGCTAAAGGAAAACTGTACGCGGTCAAAGTTGACATAACAAAAGAAGACGAAATAATTGAAGGATTCAACTGGGTGAAAAAAAATGTGGGGCCGGTGCATATTCTTATAAACAATGCGGGAGTTGCGAAAAACAATAGCCTGATTGATGGTGATTCTCAGAAATGGAGGGACGTTTTAGATACCAATGTTTTCGGATTGTGTGTGGCCACCAGGGAGGCGATCAAAGACATGAAACTTAATAACGTAGAGGGACACATCATACACATTAATAGTATTGCCGGTCACAAGGTTGTTAATTTCCCGAAATTAAATGTGTACGGTGGGAGTAAATATGCTGTTACAGCCCTGGCTGAAACACTGAGAAATGAGCTTTTGCATGAAAATTTAAAAATCAAAGTAACGGTAAGTAATCAACATTTTTATTGTACAGTTTGATGAGAGTATATAAATTTAAACACTTGTTCTTTGAAATAATTATTAAAAACTAAGTGTTAGGGTTTAAAATGTTCTTTGATCTTCCATAGAATGGTCTTCCTGCCTGTCCAACGTATCCAGATTTTTACATTTCTAAATGTTCCCACTTTCTTTACTACATCCCTATTATTTTTAAACCCATTATTTAAAAACTAATTGTTTTATATGATATTTATAATCAACGTGTAATGAAGGCCAAAAGAAATCTTCCTAACTCAACAATTTAGGGTTTAGTTATTATTAACCGTAGAAATATTTCAGAGTGTTAGTCCAGGACTTGTCAAAACTGAAATATTTGAGACTGCAGACTCAATAGAGAAAGCAGCAATCGAAGGAAGACCGGCATTGACCTCGGAAGACGTAGCCGATGCTGTCTGGTACGCCCTTGCAACCCCTCCACACGTAGAGGTAAAACTATAATTATTATTCAAACACATTTATAATTTCAAATTTTTCAGATTCCAGAACTCACAATTAAGCCTCTTGGTGAGACTTTCTAAATAAAAAAATATTTCATTGTATTACATGCAGTAATCTTAATAAATCTTAAATCAAAATAATTTTAATTATACTTTGAAACTATCCTTGTTAAGTGATTGTTAACAGATGTTAATCATCACTTGAGTGTTTGGGTTCCAATCACTACACAATATTAATACATATCTTTTTGTTATATTTAAACTTTTTATTTGTTGATATCTATGAAAAACCTTCAATAAATGAATTTTTCCTTGTTGAAAACAAATATTTATTCGAATAAAATTGTAATTTTCAAACAATATGAAAAACGTATAAATATTTGTATACTTAGTTAAATGTAAATAATGATAGGAATAAATAAACAGCGCTATCTATACCGACAATGATAAATATAATATGTTTTCAAATTTATTACTTTAATGTACTTAAGTTACACAATTTCCACCTTTATAAATGTCTTTGCTTGTTGCTTCAAATTTCATTACCGTATAAACTTGTCGTTGCGATGGATCGTTGGGTAGGAAAAGTGGCGGTAGTGACCGGTGCTAGTGCTGGTATTGGTGCTTCAATCGTCGAAAAGTTGGTCCAGAAAGGCATAATCGTAATTAACAATTATTCTACTCCACAATTTTTTAAAAAATTTTTAAAAAAATTACGACTTCGAATGCGATGAATCAAATTCGATTACTGATTTTTTTTATTTTTTGAGCCATGTATACTTCATTTACTTGCTGTAGCGATGTGCCCCTTCCAATGTCTTGGATGCGCGCTGGCAAAATCGTAGATAGGGAGAAAAAAGCTCATTATACTCTCGACTCTTGTTCATTAAACGTACTTTTTCGTACAGTACCTGCCAAAAGTTTTGTTCAATCATGAATAGTAGTGCGAGTCGAAAACAAGCGTTAAAGCCTTTAATATGTCTTCAAATATAAATAAACATCTCGTTGATATTTTCAGTAGTAAATGGTACCAATAACAGCACATTTGAGCAATGCAATTGTAGTGGATAAAATGGTCAATTTTTCCGTGCAGTACTGTACGGATTATACGCTCCTCACCGGTTAAGAGTTTGGCCGAGAGTTGTCTCCTTCCTTTTCTGGCCTAGTGCTGTTCTTTTCTACTTTGCGCCGGTCAAACTGAAGGTCACATCGCTACAGAAAGTAAACGAAGTATTGATACTAACCATTAAACCTATCTTTATAAAACCTACAACAAAGAGCGAAACGTCGGCTGTTGGTTTAAAAAATAAAACAATTTTCAACCCATTCGAATTTGGTAATAATAAAATGCGGTATCAATATTATTTTTTGACCTTTTCGATAAACAAATTACAACAATTTGCACATAATTGAATATACAACAGGTTGCCGGATTCGCTAGAAGAAAAGAAAGAGTCGAAGAACTTGCAAAGAAACTGCAAGGAGCCAAGGGCAAACTTTACGCGGTGAAAGTTGACGTGTCAAAAGAGAAAGAGGTAATCGAAGGATTCAACTGGGTAAAAAAGAATCTAGGACCCGTGCACATCCTTATTAATAACGCCGGTATCATAAGAAATAACACCCTGATTGATGGAAACTCTCAGCAATGGGAAGAAGTTTTAGTCACAAACGTTTTCGGTTTATGCGTGGTGACTAGAGAAGCTATCAAAAGCATGAAAGAAAATAACGTCGATGGTCATATAATCCACATTAACAGTCGCTCGGGTCATCGCGTTCCCAACATCCCAAATATCAACGTATACCCTGCCAGCAAACATGCGGTTACGGCTTTAGCCGAAACGTTGAGGCACGAAATCACGCGAAATAATCTGAAGATTAAAATAACGGTAAGATTTTCTACATTTATTACCTACAGGAATGTTATAGTTGATGTATTTATTATGATGTAGAGCATAAGTCCTGGATATACAGAAACAGAAATAATCGAAGCTGCCGGTCTTCCCAAGAATAATTACAAGGACATTCCCGCGATTAAAGCTGAAGATGTTGCCGAAGGCGTTTTGTACGCTTTGGGAACCCCTCCTCATGTGCAGGTTAACTTCAGTTGTAAACTATAACACTAATACATATCGGTTGTCTTTCTTATTTTTAATTATTTCATTAAATACGTGCCCAATTAACGATTTATTTATGTTCAATTAATTATTTTTCCTTTTAGGTTGGCGAGGTTACTTTGTTTGCTGTGGGTGACAAGTCTTAAGTTTATTAATTTTTTTTTGTAATTAATTGTTTGTTGAATAAATAAATTGCACACTAAAATTATCTTTACTTTTACTGATTCGTAGTACACGGTACATCCAGGGTAAGAAATCGTATGTATTATTTATTAGAAATTCGAAGAAGATTCCTAAAGATGTCTGTTTCGAGCGCGGCGCTGTACGGGTGCGAAACATGGACGATGAACGCGGCGACAAATAAACAGCGTCAAATACTTTTTGGTTTGTTCTTGCTTGGCAAAAGACTTTTAATTTAATGTTTTTTTTGAGCAAAATTTTTCCTTTGTTATCGTTAAAATATTTGTAAATGTTTTACATTTTTTTAATAACTTAAACTTTAGTAAATGCATAAATAAACAAATATGTAAATGTAGTCCGTCTATCATCGGTACAAAATTGGTACATCTGAATTATTTATTGAAGACTGCAAACTAACACATGTTTACCTACCATTTCATCAGCGGAATCAGTTATAATTGGGGAGGCCGAATCTAACGTCAGTAAAAAGGGTGGTAAGGTGTGTGTGTGTGTAATTAAAATATGTAACCCGTTCGCTGTATAACAATATTCATGCGCCACTCCAGTTTGAACGAAATTGTTATCTTTCCATTTGCAGCATTCTTGCTTTTCAAAATGCATTCTTAACATAAATATATAAGGCTGTTTTAAAAAAAGAACACTTTTAAACACTTTGTTGCAATGGATCGTTGGGTTGGAAAAGTCGCTGTAGTGACTGGTGCTAGTGCCGGCATTGGGGCTTCCATCGCAGTAAAACTGGCCCAAACTGGCATAATAGTAAGTACATGCCACATAAACATCTACCACTCTTCTTTTATGGTTCAACAAAGTGTAAAAACACAATTATATTATATTTGTGGTATTATCTAAAACGAACTGTTAAGACAAATGAATTTTTCCTTGTTGAAAACAAATATTTATTCGAATAAAATTGTAATTTTCAAACAATATGAAAAACGTATAAATATTTGTATACTTAGTTAAATGTAAATAATGATAGGAATAAATAAACAGCGCTATCTATACCGACAATGATAAATATAATATGTTTTCAAATTTATTACTTTAATGTACTTAAGTTACACAATTTCCACCTTTATAAATGTCTTTGCTTGTTGCTTCAAATTTCATTACCGTATAAACTTGTCGTTGCGATGGATCGTTGGGTAGGAAAAGTGGCGGTAGTGACCGGTGCTAGTGCTGGTATTGGTGCTTCAATCGTCGAAAAGTTGGTCCAGAAAGGCATAATCGTAATTAACAATTATTCTACTCCACGGACGGTGTGCGCGGCGGAAAAGAAAAGGTTAGAAGCGTTCGAAATGTGGTGTTATAGGCGGATGATGAGGATACCGTGGATAGAGAAAGTTAAAAATGAAGAGGTATTGGAAAGAATAGGAGAACAGAGGACTCTATGGAAGTCAATAAAAAATAGGCGAGATAGGTTGGTAGGACACCTTCTCAGGCATGAAGGTCTAGTCAGAG
>NW_020438892.1:801868-818369 GCF_000699045.2 Agrilus planipennis
GAGTAAAATTGGATGCAATTATGAATTACAACAAGGATAACTTATTTAATAAGGAATGAGAAATTACTAAAAGGCTTGCCTCATTTTAACTTTTTATTTTAGAAATATATAAACAAAACTAACATACCAAATTATATAAATTATTGTTTTGCTTCAATTATATTTTAAAGAAGCTAATAGGTGCAATACAGAACACCTGCATAGAGGACAATATAACATAAATTTTTATAAAGACGCCTATAATAATTAATTATGAAAGCTCCCTTAAAACTCCTATTCGAATGATGCCTTAATAACAACAACCTAAATGAAGAAAAAAAAATAAATAAATAACAGATTCAGTCAGCTTTCTTGTCAGAATCCCCACTTGCCAGCAACTTCTTTTGTAATTTGCTGTGCTCTTCCAACAAACGATCATACTCTTTTGTAATGTTTTCAGCCTGTTCCTTAACAGCATGTTTGTCTTTTGACTCAGATTTCAACTTATCTTCGAGCTCTGTAATTTTCTTTCTTAGTGTAGACACCTGTAACTGGAAAATCAATCACTTCCTTAAAACTTTTGCTCTTTAATTTTCAAACAAACATAAAAACTAAAGCTTAAGAAAAACGAGATTTTCAAAATTGGTCATAATAGAGGTCAAAAGTACCAATTTTTAGCAGAGTCAATATCCTAATAGAATGTCTAAAGCATTGGTTAATATGGCAAATAAAAGGAGATAAAGTTAATAAGCCAATATAAGATAAAAGCTCTTGTTAAAGAGGAAAAAATATTTGTTTACATGAATTTAATTACGTAATATTCCAAAAAGATTAATTTTATTAGCAGTTTTTGCTATTTTTTTTGTCATAAAACACTGAAAATTAATAGAATTATATTGCACAGAAGCATTTATAAACCGATGAACCGGCTCAAACCATTTCCAAAGCCGATATTCACCAAAACAAGGTGATGCTGTCTGTTTGGTGGGATTTTAAAGGAATCGTTTTTTTTTCAGCTTTTACCGCCTGTTGCTCTTTATACAAACTAAGTATCACTCTTCTATCCTTGCAACTTATCCCTACATCTTTTAGATATATTTAAAATCTTGTCCCATTTAACATTGTCAAAAGTTTTTTCTAAATCTACAAATCCTATGTACGCACTCTTTTTTTTATCGTTTTCTCTGTTGTTACCCGTAAAGCTAGAATGGCCTTCCACGTTCCTCTATTTCTTGTAAACCCAAATTGATCTTCCCCTAATGGTTTCCCGCCCTTTTTTCTATCCTCTGTTAATAGATAATTAACAGATAATTAATTTCTATACGTATGCATATTTTTATAGGTGGCTGAAATAACATTGTTCCCTGTCACAGACGCAGTTTAGATACGTCCAAATACTGAAAAGACTATTCTAATTTAGTTCATTTTTTGTTGCTGCCACCAGTTCTGTATCCTTGAAATAAAACCTTTGTGAACTAAGTGTCTTGTTCCCTTCGACCTTTTGCAAAAAAAAATAACACAATTACATAAAAATAAAAAAGCATAAAGATTGTTAATACTTTACTTTTACAAATTGTTATATTATAATCTTTGCAGTTTCGAGTTTATCTACAAAATATGTGTATGATTTAAATATGTGTTGTGTCCTTCAAAAAGAAAAAGCACCTAAATCTTAACATTTCCATATCACTGAAATAACTTTTGTTTGTTAAATTGCTGAAAAAATGCATGCAGTAGATATGTTAAAATTTGCAATTTTCTACGGCGTCTTTTTGAGAAAACTAGTCGGTCATTCCTGTTCGAAGTCATATGGACCGTTGGATTAACAAGGTCGCTGTTGTAACAGGGGCTAGTGCAGGAATCGGGGCTTCTATTGCCGAAAAATTAGTTCGAAATGGAATAATAGTAAGAACAGATGATTTATTATTGTTTTATATCCAATCAAGTCTAGATATATTAATAATTGCTCAATTATATTATACTTCATTTACTTTCTCTAGCGGTGTGCCTTCCAATGTCTTGAATGCGCGCTGGCAAAATCGTATGTGGGGAGAAAAAAGGTCGTTATATTCTCGACTCTTGTTCATTAAACATGCTTTTTCATACAGTACCTGCCAAAAGTTTTGTTCAATCATGAATAGTAGTGCAGGTAAAAAACAAGCGTTAAAGCCTTTAATATGTCTTCAAATATAAATAAACATTTCGTTGATATTTTCAGTAGTAAATGGTACCAATAACAGCACATTTGAGCAATGCAATTGTAGTAGGTAAAATGGTCAATTTTTCCGTGCAGTACTGTACGCATTATACGCTCCTCACAGGTTATGAGTTTGGCCGAGAGTTGTCTCCTTCCTTTTCTGGCCTAGTGCTGTTCTTTTCTACTTTGCGCCGTTCAAACTGAAGGTCACATTGCTACAGAAAGTAAACCAAGTATAATATCGGTTTATTGTTAGTGCTCGCAATTTTCGCATCGGGGGTTAAAAGTTAGACTTGTAACCCCAAAAAAATAAACAACTAAATTTACCAGGTGGCAGGTTTCGCTCGTCGAGTAGAGAGGGTTGAAAATCTCGCCAAAAAATTAGAAGATGCTAAAGGAAAATTATATGGACTTAAAGTAGATATTACAGTCGAAGACGACATCATCAAAGCATTCGATTGGATAAAGGATAACTTGGGTCCCGTCCACATTCTTATCAATAACGCCGGTATAAGTAGGTCTGGTTCTCTAATCAGCGGAAACGCTCAAACTTGGAAAGAAATATTGGAAACTAATGTTCTTGGGTTATGTGTGGCCACGAGAGAAGCCGTCAAAAATATGAAAAGTAATAACGTAGAGGGTCACATTGTTCACATAAACAGCGTGGCTGGTCACAAGCATGTCGGTCTACCCCATATGAACGTTTACTCTGCCAGTAAATATGCTGTTACTGCTTTGGGCGATAATTTAAGGGACGAACTTAGGAAAAACAGACTTAAAATTAAAGTCTCAGTAAGTTTATAGATTACAAAATATGGATTACAGATCTTAGGTAATGATATAGACACATATAATTCTTTGTGATATACTATTGGGTTGTTCGGAAAGTCATTTCGTTTTTTCCCCACAGAGGATTTAATTGTATTCTTTTGCACCCAACTTCACATTTAAGCCGTATAATTTTTATATGCTTTGAGAGCTCATATAGCAAGGCTTGTGTGTGAAAAATTCCAATTAATTCTACGCAGTAGTTTTTGGTTGGTGCCCTTTTAAATATGGAGAGCGATAAGCAGCATTTTCGACATATCTTACTGTTTTACTACAGAAAGGGTAAAAATGCTGTTCAAGCCAGAAAGAAATTGACTGATGTGTATGGAGAAGGTGTGTTGACAGTACGCCAGTGCCAGAACTGGTTCGCTAAATTTCGATCCGGCAATTTTGATGTCGAAGATGCACCACGTTCGGGAAGGCCGGTTGAAGCTGATAAAGACGCGATAAAGGCATTAGTTGATGTGAACCGGCGAATAACAACACGTGAGATCGGATTGAGGTTAAATTTATCAAATTCAACAGTTTATGACCACTTGAAAGGCCTGGGATTATCCTCGAAGCTCGATGTATGGGTTCCCCATGTTCTCACAGAGAGAAATCTGTGTCGCCGCATTGACGTCTGCGATTCGCTTCTCAAACGTCACGAAAATGATCCGTTTTTGAAGCGCATCATCACTGGGGACGAAAAATGGGTTGTATACAACAACGTCAAACGCAAGAGGTCATGGAGCAAAAAAGATGAACCGGCTCAAACCATTTCCAAAGCCGATATTCACCAAAAAAAGGTGATGCTGTCTGTTTGGTGGGATTTTAAAGGAATCGTTTTTTTTTAGCTTTTACCGGATAACACAACGATTAATTCGGAAGTCTACTGTCATCAGCTGGACAAACTGAATGATGCACTTCAACAGAAAAGGTCAGAACTAATCAACAGGAAAGGTGTAGTGTTTCACCAAGACAACGCGAGACCTCACACAAGTTTGGTCACTCGCCAAAAGCTTTTACAGCTTGAATGGGATACAATGCTACACCCACCATATTCTCCAGACCTGGCACCATCGGATTATTATTTGTTCCGGTCACTCCAAAATTTTTTAGACGGTAAAACCTTCACCTCAAATGAGGAGGTCAAAAACCTCCTCGATCAGTTTTTTGCCAGCAAAGACCAAAAATTTTATGAGCGTGGAATTATGCTACTACCAGAAAGATGGCAAAAGGTGTTGGACCAGAACGGTCAATATATAATTTAATAAAGTATTTGTTTATTATACGAAAACTGTCTTTCATTTCCACAAAAAAAAACGAAATGACTTTCCGAACAACCCTATAGAAGTTGGTTCATAAACAAGCATCTGCTTTAATATGTGGTCTATCGACTTGGACAGAGGGACTAGACCACGGTAACACACTTCGTTTGTGTTGTCTTTATCTTATGATCTTAACTTAACCGAAGGTTTTGGTAGTAAAGGACAAAGGACCGCATACTAAATTTATTTTTGTTTTAGAGTATAAGTCCAGGTTTGGTGATAACTGAAATACACGAAAAAGCTCAATTGACAGGGAAAGAAATTCAATGGATACGAAACGAGCCAATATTAAACGCTGATGATGTAGCTGACGCCGTTTCGTACGTTTTAGGAACACCTCCTCACGTTCAAGTACGATTTTTATGATCAACTCTTCTATTTGCTTCACTTTTACCTTCAAACTTAATGAAATTATCAGATTTCTTTTTTAACACTACGTATCTGTTCCAGATTCAAGAATTAACAATAACTCCCATCGGAGAAAGAATTTGATTCTTTTTAAATTAGTTTGTAGAAAATTCTGGTTACAAACGTGTTGCATACAGTAATTACATGTCGTTTTAAACAATTTATATACTTGGACTTATTTTATAATCTTTATCCTTTGATAACTAACAGACATGTATTAAAACAAGCCATTATATATTAATACATACATACAAAAATATATAACACACACATATGTGGCCTCTAATAAATATAACGTTGTGACAAATACGTTATACTAATAATATCACACAGACCGACAGATATTTCTCATTTTTAGTTCATTTTATCTTCAAATAAAATGTTTACGAAAACGAGAATAAGTTATTTGCAACAGTCGGTGTGAGGAATGAAAGCCAAAACCACAAATTAACTATTTATTATAAATGTGTTATCAGGTATGTTTACTGTTTAATTTATTTCAATAATAATGTTTATTCATAAGCAGTGATACAGAAAAAGCATAAAACAATTACACAATTACCCCTCACGGTTGCTTATGATTATTTTCATAGCTATTTAGCGACTACAAACCTAGTGTAAAATGTAATTCAACTTCTATAACCGAGTTTTTGTGAATTAAGATTATCTATTCTCTGTTCGTATTAAACAGCGTTAAATTTCCTAAATTTTGGTAAAAACCGCATGTAAATCGGTTAATAAATAGATGAGCAACCCCTTGTGAAAGTTTCATTACGTTAAAATTCTTTTAAGTGGCGCCTACCTTGAAGTGCAATGTCCTGCGTTTGACCTAGTTTTGGAGATTCCATGATGGCCGCCGCCGTAGTAGCCAATCAGGTGTACGCAACCTGTTTATATCAATGAAAATTGCATGCGTAAGTTAGTCACCCGCGATGCATAGTATGGTGCACTTCGTTGCATCAACTTTTAGGTTGTAATTACGTAAATACTTATACGTCTTAATTCAATCATTAAAATTACACTTTTGTTTTAATAATAAAATTTTTTAGACGTTAATAAGACATCTAGAACCTATATTATATGTTTTTTAATGTTTCTTATGCTTGTATTGGAAAGTAATATGTTGTAGGTTATAAATATAACAGTGAAACCACTAATTTTAAAAATATTTGATTTTCTGTGCACAGTTCGGTTTGAAAATTGTTATTTATATTTAGGAGAGTTCAGTAACGTTTTGTTAACTTTCTTTGGGGAATATCATAAATAAAAAACATATTTTGTCAGATAGGCAATTTATTCAATAATACGTATATTATTAATTTCAATCTCATCACGAGGCGACCTCCACGGCCACAAAAAATCCAAAAATGACGACAAATTTTCGTCAAAAACATGCCACGTACATAAGACATCACGTCATTCGTCATTTTCGCATTATTTCGTTATCAAACCGTGCAGGACAATCAATAATTTCACAATAATACCTAAGTACCCGATACTTTAAAATAATTTACATAAACATCGAAGTTTTATTTATTAATGCACGTATTTAAGTATGGATGCATAGTATAAATTACAAATACTGAATAATAAGGCTTATCAAATAAAACAAAAGAATTAGAAATGTTTCGCTAAACAGAATAAAGATAGTTTTCATATTTCGCTTTGGCTGTGGGCCCTGCGAAGGGCGAAAACCATCCTAGAGAGAAACGTCCGAAGACAGCCTGGATGCTTTTCCAACGTGATTTCTTCACCCACCGCGCCTCTTCCTTTTTCAATTGCTCTATGCCTGTCTCGTCATACCAAATAGCCTGCACCTGGGTGCTTAACATCACAACGGTGAATATTGCGAACAGCAAAGCCTCGAAAATGAGGAAGAGTAAGAGCACGACAGTGGCTGGAGGTGAATACGTTGTACAGTCTTTCCACTCGTTACGAATACACGTGAGAAACTGGTTGATTGCAAGAAACAGAGAATGAATGCTAATAGTTGCAATGTAGAACTTAAAAAAAGAATTAAAGTACGTGTCACTTTAATTACAAAATTCAAAGACGACCAATATTCTTACTGTGAATAAAACGAAGTACTTTTGATTGTTCTCTCCAACACAGTTGTTCACCCACGGACAGTGATGGTCCATTTTCCTAATACACCTGCAAAATTACTGGCTTATAATACTCCACTGTTACACAGCTTGATCACTTACCTCTGGCAAACGCTGCAATGATGTGCTCTTTCGGGCTTAATACTGCAGCATTTTGGGCATTTATAAATGACCTGTCCTTCCCTGAACCCCATCTGTTTTATCATCTCTTTAGTAGCATTACCTTTGGGGACCGCTCCCTGCCAAATACATGTAACTTGTTACAATTTGGTTTCTGTTTTAGAGCTACTGATGGGTTGTAAAATAAATACAAATGTGAATGAATAACTTACCGGGTCTGTGAACATGGTCCTCAAATGAGAAGCAAAAGCTAGAAATGCACAACACTGAAAAATTACCATGTTTATAAAACTATATATTTGATGGGGGCTAGGGAACAGTATAACGGTCATTACAACAAATTCAGCATACAATATTAGCATCCATGTGAGTATAGCACAAATTATACCACAAATGTCACGAATGCACCAAAACATACCACCACAACATTTGTTGTGCAAGTCAATCTCTTTACGAAATACCGAATATTCGTATTCCATCATTGTACGGTGACTATTTTAACTAATTAAAGTGATAAGGGTAATTTTCAAGGGGGCCTCAAGAGATCCATTTTGAGGTTAAAACCCTTTAACTTGGTAAACGCATTTTTAACGTCATTTTCACCTTATACGACAAAGCATTAATCTCAGTCACACACTCGCTCATAATAAGTAAATCCGCAATATAATTACGATAATTACAAAAAAATTTAATAACAAACTCGAACAATAAATAATACAAATAACATCCGTCAAATGTCATAAAGTCCAATATCATTATCCATAGAAAATCATAAGTAAGTAAGATATTTTTTATTTTTAAATTAATTCCTTTATTAAGAATAAAAAAGTAAAACGTTAGCAATTCTGATTTCAAAAATTTATAAGTACTTATCCTTTTATTAAGTTTAAATGATAGTATTTGCAGGTATTCTATTCCTTATCTATAGTTAGGATATCTATGGTGCCATTTCTATAAATGTCAGCAACGACGTTAGATGAGGTTATGACAGGTTATAATTTGATAAATTTGTGTTTCTTTTAGATAATGTTATGATCTTTTTTACTTACACGTGAAAAAATTACTCTTTAAACAAACATTTTAAAATGGTAAAAGTAATTGTTTGTGAATTTACACCCAAACTGAGCATATACTTTAATTTTAGTCACAACAAAAAGGAAAGCAGGGTACCAAGGGGGTGAAACAGATAGTAGAAGAAAATGTATCAACGTTAAGTTACTACCGAAATATGGCCATAATTTCGAACTCTATATCGTTAATAATTCTAGTCTTTTATAATTCTCCTATTAGTATAGTGAGTAGATATGAAAACCTGCAGGCATATGTTACTGATTGTGGTTTTCTATTTAGGTCCTATATTTATTTGCCTGTGCTGTATATATTGGATCTTATCAATTTATGGTTTACATGTCCAAGCCAAAGTACACAGAATCTGGGCAACTTCTAGATAGTGGTGTAGATCTTAACATGGAAGGTGGCATTGGAGAGTAAATAAATCATAAATAACAATTGTAGTTATTAATTATTAAGTTTATTTACAGGCACGTCAAAGATATAATCATTTTAACAGCAGGATGCCAATTGTTGTCTTCAGTAGTTTCCAATTATTTCTGGTTGTTGTGGTTGTTGGCACCTGCTCGAGGCTTTTGGCTACTTTGGAAAAACATATTGGCACCATACTTCTTTCAACAAGCTCCTACAGATTCAGAAGTTGAATCCAAGAAGCAGAAAAAAATAGAAAGGAGGATGAGGAGGCAACAGGTACATTAGAAAAAACATTGACAGATTTGTTCTTAATTTGTAAAAACTTTTTTATATTATGAATGGAAGGGAATAAAATAAAAATGTTGTTTTATTGATTTGGATATCATTTAAAGTACTGTACCCATAGTACACTAGAGATTACAATTTGACTGCAGTTGGGGCTCTTCAAATGCAAACTATAGGACAAATTGGCCCACAGAATCAATAAAATATATATATACTATAATTGCATAGTAAAAGCACAATATTTGTCCTCAGTACTATTTTGAGGAGTAAAATTGGATGCAATTATGAATTACAACAAGGATAACTTATTTAATAAGGAATGAGAAATTACTAAAAGGCTTGCCTCATTTTAACTTTTTATTTTAGAAATATATAAACAAAACTAACATACCAAATTATATAAATTATTGTTTTGCTTCAATTATATTTTAAAGAAGCTAATAGGTGCAATACAGAACACCTGCATAGAGGACAATATAACATAAATTTTTATAAAGACGCCTATAATAATTAATTATGAAAGCTCCCTTAAAACTCCTATTCGAATGATGCCTTAATAACAACAACCTAAATGAAGAAAAAAAAATAAATAAATAACAGATTCAGTCAGCTTTCTTGTCAGAATCCCCACTTGCCAGCAACTTCTTTTGTAATTTGCTGTGCTCTTCCAACAAACGATCATACTCTTTTGTAATGTTTTCAGCCTGTTCCTTAACAGCATGTTTGTCTTTTGACTCAGATTTCAACTTATCTTCGAGCTCTGTAATTTTCTTTCTTAGTGTAGACACCTGTAACTGGAAAATCAATCACTTCCTTAAAACTTTTGCTCTTTAATTTTCAAACAAACATAAAAACTAAAGCTTAAGAAAAACGAGACTTCCAAAATTGGTCATAATAGAGGTCAAAAGTACCAATTTTTAGCAGAGTCAATATCCTAATAGAATGTCTAAAGCATTGGTTAATATGGCAAATAAAAGGAGATAAAGTTAATAAGCCAACATAAGATAAAAGCTCTTGTTAAAGAGGAAAAAATATTTGTTTACATGATTTTAATTACGTAATATTCCAAAAAGATTAATTTTATTAGCAGTTTTTGCCATTTTCTTGGTCATAAAAACACTGAAAATTAATAGAATTATATTGCACAGAAGCATTTATAAACCCGTATATAAAATACTGTGATAATTAGTATCAAATCATGCAAAACGTAATACCAACATGAGTGCCAGATAGCCATTTGCGATCAAAGTAAGATAGAGATCCTATCCGTAGGAAGTATTTTAAAATAAGTTTCACAGCCTGCAATATTTAATAAATATTTCACATTAACAAACCACTGCAACATGGCAAAATGGAATATAATTTAAAAGGCAGATAGGAAATCTATCAGAAGATAGAGATTATTGAAGAATTAATAGAATATAGTATATAGTACTACCCCCCAAACTAACGAGAAATTTGGAATAGATAAAAAAGGGACGTGAAGCAGCAATTGAAATAAGTATTCTTTACCTCTTTATCTTGAGCCTCATTGCTTTCATTGTCATTAGAGGCCCCTGTTTGTGCCAGTAAAGTCTTTGCAGCAGTTGAAGCACTCTGAGCCTGTCTCATTGCAGCTTCCGACTGAGCTAGCAAACTGGCCTGTTGTGATATCAATGTAACCAATCTCCTGATCACCTGCAGTTCCCAATATATATTGTAATCTTTACTTACAGTAATACTACATCAAAAGCCCTTACCAAGCAAAGAAACAGGGCAAAGCCTGAGATATAGAAATTCCTTTGAGCCCGGAATAGCCTCATATTTCCCTGCATTTCAGCATCCAAATGTTGATGGTCAGTTACCTCTTAATTAAACATTTTAATAAGCTATGCATATGAGATTCAAATTGTCTCAAAAAATTACCCGGTGAAGAGTATTTTCTCATTTCTCTGATGGCATCCAACAGGAACAAAACTAACACTGCTAAAAGCACCACAAAATAAATACCAGCCTGTTGTTGAATGCCTTGCAAGAATCGGGATTTGAAAAAAGTGTTCCATCGTCTGGGACTTGCAATAGGAAGCACCAAGAGCAATACAATCACAATTTCGAGATATAAAAAGCCAGCTATCAAAGTCCACTGAAGGCTCATGTTTGGAGGTAAGGTTACGTATCGCTGCAATAAAAAATTAAATCTAAACTTTGAATTGCAGTATTTCGGAAATCTCAAAAGCAAAAATTATAGAACTTACCTACAATTAATTTTAAACAGGATAAATTCTTGTCAAAAAAACACTGATGTGTTACTTCGTTCGCTAAAAATAACTTGGACCAATCAGAGCAAAGAATGACTCAGGGGACACAGGATTACTTCCACCAAATATAAATTTCCACAGCTCAAAAATCTAATTTTTGCAAATGCCATTTTATATAAAAAAATCGGCGGTAAAAATTAAATTTTAAATTAAATTTCATTGGGGTACCAAACTCGTGTAACTGAGTTAAAGTATGTTTAAACATCGGGTAAAAGTTGAAATTACTTTGTATTAGATAGATAAATAGTAATAGGACTATTTAGTAGTAAATAGAAGAATGTATAACGTTTTAAAAATATTTTGTTAATTTATTTTCCCATTTCAACCCTCTAAATATCAGAATGGTTTTCTGATAAATACTTTAATCGCTGATATTAAAGTTAGAATTGACTGCTGGTTTAAACATACGAATCTGGAGTGAAAAAAGCGACCAAAAGAAAAGCACAATTCTTTTCATAATGATATAACACAGTATTTAGTGAAATGATTTTAAAAACCAGTTTTCTTGTAATATCTTACGAGTTTTTAAATAGTAGGTCAAACAAGTGTGCGTAGGTACACCCAATCTCGATATATTTACTTCTTGTTAAGTCTTTCATTGTTTATTAACCTTTTCAAATTTCTTAATTCGTGAAGTAAGAGAAAAAAGGAAAAAGAAAATTTCTTGTTTCATGTGATAAAAAAAATGCTATTGCAATACTTCAACTGGAAGCTAATTTTGTTTTGGGCACCTTGATGGTAGTTTTTAATAATAATAAAATTTAAAAGTTAAATAAATGCCTTTATTAAAATTTAAATAAACTTTAAACTTTCTATTACTATAAAGTAATACACAAAAAAGTATCGTTTTGTTTTGTTTGAATGAGAATATCAATTTATTATTGATAAGTGCGCCGAGGGTTGTGTATCCTATCAAAACCAATCAAATAATCATCTTTTGTTTTTGAAATAAAATAAATATGGAGTGAAAAGTTATTTTTTCTTATAAAACCATCAATCGATGTTTCACCCTTATTTACAGAACTTTATCAAGGTCAATACATCATGTTACAAAGGTGATAACGTGTAGTGGCCAAAAAATTCACCCTGATAAAATCCTGTATTAAGAGCGAAACGTCGGCTGTCTTCATCTCCTATTATTGTTTTCACGGAAAAAATGAAAAAGGAAAATTTACCTAAATATTTTAGTTGATATTATCTACAAATTTAATTATAATAATTAAGAAACTTGAAATAATTTTAAAGAAACATGTCAAAATTGAGATTATTACAAGCTACTTAATAAACTCTATTATTTCTACAGCAAATTTAGTCATTTACAATCGAAAATTGTAATTTTTGCGTTGTCACAAAAATTAAATTTTCTTCAGGTTTAATTATTCGCAATTGTAGATTAAGGTAAGAAACAGGAACTATAATTGTAATGATCTATTTAAATAACGAATCCGATTGTCCACTAATCGTGAATTTTAACGTATAATTTTCCGTTTGGACGCTGCACGACGTGCGGGGAACACCCTGTAGAGCGCGTGTGTTTTTACCGGCATATTTCGCAGAAATCGAACTTGACATTTAAAAAGGAGACAATTTGATTATGAAACTGGTCCATTATATCGGCTACTTGCTCATTACACGTACGAGTCGGTCTTAATCAGGCCAACCACCGAAAGTTGTTCAAAAGTTTGGGGTATAAAAACATAACATTATCGAAAAGTTGTCACAGTCCAAACAATAACTTCAATTATTGCTGCGGATTCATACAACTACCAACCATGTCATTCAGGGTAAGTTTGGACCAGACATTTTTAATATTAATTTCTTTTTTTATTATAGTATAATAACAATAATCATTTTCGCGCAGTTTCTTTTATCAATCAATAACCCCATGAGAATAGATTAATCTTAACAACTTTTTCAATTCAAAAATAAATTAAGGCATATAATTCAAACCAATAATTTCATCTCATTAATTTGTCCCAATTGTTTTAGATCTTCATTCTTTGCGTCTCACTGGCCGTCGCCCACGCTGGCGCTCCCGCGACATACGCGCCGGGACCAACGGTGTCAACCGCCCCCGCCCTAGCCTATTCCGCAGCTCCCTCCATATCCCACATAACATATTCCTCCCCCGTCGTCTCCTACAACATCCCCTTCAGTACCCAAGCGATCACATCTCAATCGAGCAACATCCACCGCAGTTTCGGTAACTTGGGTCAAGTCTCCACCTATTCCAAAACAATTGACACCCCATTTTCGAGCGTGAGCAAAGCAGACGTACGCGTGTCAAACCCGGGGGTTCATCTTGCATCCGTACAACCCGCAGTTTACGGTCCCCCGCCACCTTCTGTTGCATACGCTGCTCACCCAGCGCCTGTTGCGTATGCAGCCCATCCTACACCTGTTGCGTATGCAGCCCATCCTACACCTGTTGCGTATGCAGCCCATCCTACACCTGTTGCGTATGCGGCTCACCCGGCGCCTGTCGCTTATGCAACCCATTCGGCGCCTGTCGCGTATGCAACCCATTCAGCGCCTGTGGCATACGCAGCTCAGCCAACACCGTTTGCCTACTCTGCAGGCGCCGCGCAGTATGCAACCGGAGCCATCACCTCCCAATCCAGCAACATCCATCGAAGCTTTGGGAATTTGGGACAGGTGTCGACCTACACAAAAACCATCGATACACCCTTCTCTAGTGTAAGCAAGGCCGACGTTCGCGTATCAAATCCGAGTGTTAAATTTGCCGCTGCGGCCGCTCCCCTGGCTTATGCCGCCCCAGCCGCCCCCGTGGCCTATGCCGCCCCAGCTGTCCACGCCGCACCCGGACCACTCTTGGGAGTTGCTTATTCTGCGGCTCCGGCGGTCGCCCATGTCACCTATGCCGCAAACTTTGGCAGCTACGAATGGTAAAAGGTATCTGGACGACTGAACTTTTTACTACCACCCCCGCTTGAATATTGTTTTAAAAATAAGCGAATAATAACTGCTTTGTTTGTAATTCAATTTCGTATTTGCTGTGTTTAAAATAATTTTCGTAGTAAATGGCGATGGTAGCAACAAGTTCAGCCACCGGCGACGATCACGACTGATATCTTTGTTTAAACTTTATTTATTTGTTACAATTCTCCAGCAACTTGGCAAATTTGTTGTGTAAATAAATTGATTGAAACGAAATCTCTTTTGTTTATAAATCCCTTTTTTGGCGAACTTTAGGCCAGACTCCCTTTAGGTATTGTTTTATATTCAACAGAACACTTAACGCAAAACTAAAAACGATTTATATAAAAATCATTTTATTGAATAACAATTAATTTACAAAATTGTACGCAGTAATACAAAACAAAAATTGCCGTTTTTACCATCTATTGTTCAATGTGATTGGAGGTCCGGGGATGAAAGGTGCTCCATAACGGGTTGAGGGTGGGGCTACCCTAACAGCCGGCGCGGCAGGAGCGAAGCGGACAGCTGGAGCAGCAAAACGTACAGCCGGAGCGGGCGCAGCTGCAATTTGAACAGCCGGAGCGGCTGCAAAAGCCGGAGCGGCCGCTATAGCCGGTCCTGCAGCAAAGGCTGGCGCGGCGTAGCTTACAGCCGGGGCGGCGTAGTTTACAGCCGGGGCGGCGGCGAAAGCTGGAGCACCGTAGCTAACAGCTGGAGCGGCGTAGCTGACTGCTGGACCGGCAAAGCTGAGACCAGGAGCAGCGTAACCGATAGCTGGAGCAGCGTAGCCTAAAGCTGGAGCTCCGGCACTGTAGGCGAAGTTTGGGGCAGCAGCGGCATAGCTGATAGCTGGGGCAGAGTATGAGACAGCAGGAGCGGAATAGGAAACCGCTGGACCAGCTGAAAAAGCAATAGGCGCGGCGGCAGGGGCAGAATAGGTCTCGGTCGCTAAATTGCCAGCACTGGCGAATGCCAAGATGGCACAGAAGACGATTACCTAATAACATTAAAAAACTTATATTAAGATTTTAATAAATTTAAAGCTTTGCATAATCGGACAACAGATGTAATACGATAAATTGATGATTGATCGATTTCTACCTAATTTTTAAATACCGAATGTCACAATGCACTTTAAAATCGATTCTTCAGATGATAAAGCAAGTATTAGAAACTTTTGTGAAGTGTTCATTAAATTATGAATGACACCGAATACTAATTTGCATTATTGGAAATTTACCAACAACTCCATCAAGTAAAAGAGCAAAATTGCCTAAGCTTTCTGAAACTGTCACATTATGCACTATTCGTTATTTATTATAAATTAAATGAAAACGAATAGATGCAACATGCAAAAATTATTTAAGTAAAAAAATTTTTCTTATTAGAAATTTTGTCACAAAAAAAAGAAATCAATACTAAAATCAATTGTTTTTCTTAATAATAAAAGCGCAGAGTTTTCACTTGTTCGAAAAACAATTTAAACACAAAAAACAATCACTTGTTACCTTAGCTACCATTGCTGCTGTTTTAGTTTGCTTAGTTCTCTCACGACTTGATGAAGATAGCAGTTTGATTTCTCTTTTTATAGCAAAAAGTTCTGCAATCAGTTTGGGTGGTGGTCGTATAAAAGTGTGCGATTGTGTCCTAAATTTAATTAGATTGAAACTAGTTCCATAATATACAATAAATTTTCATGTCTTGTCGTCACATACTCGAATAGGTCTATCCGTGAAGATGTAAATCAAATGTCAAGCAAAGCGTCTTAATATTGTTTATTAAATGCATGACATTTAAAATGTTACATATGTAAATGCACATAGGATTATATTGATTGCATTTTCCTCTTTTTCAAATAATACAGGTGTGCGTTTGAATTTATTAGATGATATTGCAACTAAAACTTAAGAAACCGATCTGAGAATAACAAGTCTAAATTAAAATCTCAATAAAAAGCTCGTTGATGGCCGAGTTCTTCGGGGGTTCTGCAACAATTTTTCAACAATTTTTTTACAAAAAAATTAAAAATAAATATAAATTTTGGATTCTGGAAAATTGCTACAGAGCTGTGAAGAAGTCTAAGCTGCCACTCGAAACGTTGGCAAATCAATTATGTATATATTCCAAAAATGGGTACAAATCTTTATTGAAATAACTTATTTAGAATTCGATCAGGTAAAAAACAATATTTATTTTCAATAAATCAGAGTTTCGCCCATATATTATGGTCTTCTTCAAATTGATTAAAATGACGAAACAGATGTTTGATTAATCTAGGAACGTAGATTCTGCGCAATCTTTACTGTTTTGATATGGGGTGTAAATGGGAGAAGATGTTAAATATACTTAAAAATGTAGGGGTGAGTTACAGAGAAAGAAGAGTGATACTCAGTTTGTATAAAGAGCAACAAGCAGTTATAGAGATGGAGCTGCAACGTAGAGAAGTAAATATTAGGAAGGGAGTCAGACAGGGATGCACACTGTCACTGCTACTTTTTAATCTATACATCGAAGACGCGATCAACATCATTAAAGACAGTATAACTG
>NW_020438892.1:822458-832559 GCF_000699045.2 Agrilus planipennis
ATAAACAAATTGTTCTTAACAATGACAACGGTCCCATCCCTGGATCTCCGCTATTTAGTTTAGTTTAATTACGTTTATGATGATGATGTTAAGGTCCATTGAACATCTACCTTGTTGGCTTCGGGTCATGTTCACTGAACCTTAACAACTTTCAGTATAAATTAGGATTAGTTCTCATTTAGGTTTAGTTTACTTCAGTCCCTGAAGAAGGTAACTTTGTTACCGAAAAGTGCTTCGGACAACTACAGTGTCGCGTTTTGGCGTTGGGGTTTTGAGCTATTTTGTTTGTTCTACAACAACCGCCAAAGTTTTTCCAATCTTCATATATGATCCGTGTCATGCCCAAATCATTGGTAAAAATCGAAAGACAGGAGCCAATCGATATGTTTAGGTCCTCAACAACTTCTCTAACAATTGCCAATATTATTTTGTTCACTTCATCGATGTTTTCGTCTGTTGTTGACGTGCTCAGGCGTCCGGCACCCTCTTCGTCGTTCTCATCTTCTCAGCCCTCTGAGGACATTTTCTACCACCGATAAACGTTGCTTTGGTCCAAGGTAACTTCACCATATGTCACAGGCAATATTCGGAATGCGTCCGCAACTTAATTTTGTTTTTCACACAAAATTTGATACAGATTCTTTAATCCATCATTTGGAGCAGGCAAAATTCGAAGATGAGCCAAAATAAGTAGGTACTTATACCATGACGTTGCGGTGTACTACATTTTTACAGGGTGCGTTACCACCCCTCTCAAAGAAGAAAAAAAGTAGCAATCAACTGGAATGTTAGAATCGTTTTACCAAGTGCATTTCTAATATCTATTGATTAATTACGTCAATTTCTATTTGTCGTATTAGACCGGCAGATAATCCCATACTTGTGGTGTACATTACCGCGGATTATGTACATTATAGATACTTATTACTATCATCTTTATTAACTATCACTTTCTTTTTTTTTCTTTACAGAAATTACCACATTAACGTCTCAGATTGCTGTAATAATAATAATAATAATAGCAATAATAAATAATTACTCATATTTATATTTCTGCAGCAATAGACCGTTAAGCAAACATAATTCGAAAGATTTATTAATGTTTACGTGCAACATTAAAAAGTCAGTACACTTTTCTTTTGGTCAATTTTAAAACGTAGGGTTCCGGGGTTAATATTATACCGGGTACAAAAATTTTTCGGACTTTCTTCTGGGATTCAGGGGCAAATTCAACTCTGTACTTTTTCAAAATTCCAGCGAAAAATATAAACATACAACTACGTGCCAGGGCTTCCCCGAAACATCTTCTTTTTCCTAAAAGAATATTGTGATGTGCTTAGTAAATGATTTTTTTAAAGGGCTATGGCAGTCACACAAAGAGATCTACTCGAATTTCCTTTCAAAATTAAATTCAAAGGTAACGTTTTAAAACTTCAGTATCTTAGAGACTCTGATGAAGGCATAACAAGCCGAAACAGTTGTTGAGAAAATCCTACTTCTAACTTTGTATCCACTTGTTAAGTCTTTGTCAGAGTGTCTAGGTACTTCAGTACCTTGAGATATTTAAGGAACTGAAAGACTCTTGACAAAGGCTCAACAAGCCGAAACAATTGTTGAGAAAATCCTACAACTAATTTTGTAGATAATTTTAGTTAAACCTTTGTCAGAATGTCTAGGTACTTTTTGACCTTAGTCTTTGAAGTACTGAAGGACCTGAGAGACTTTTGACAAAAGCTTAACAGGCCAAAACCATTTGGAGTAAATCCTATATTTAATGAACCTTAAAAGCAATTTTGTTCTGGCCTACTAACCCTGTCAGAGTGTCTAGGTACTTCAGTACCTTACTCAGTTTATGAGACACTGAAGGTCCTGAGAGACTTTTGACAAAGGCTTAACAGTCCAAAACTGTTGCAGAGTAAATCTTATGTTTAGTGAACCATTAAAAGGAATTTTAGTTTGAACTGTTAAGCCTTATTCAAAGTGTCTAGATACTTCAATACCTTACTTAGTCCCTGAGGTACTGAAGGACCTGAGAGACTTTTGACAAAGACTTAACAGGTAGAAATTGTCCTAGAGTAAATTTATATTTAGTGAACCATTAAAAGCAATTCTAATTTGACCTGTTAAGCCTTTTTCAAAGTGTCTAGATAGTTCAATACCTTACTTAGTCCCTAAGATACTGAAGGACCTGAGAGACTTTTGACAAAGGCTCAACGAGCCGAAACAATTGGACAGTAAATTCCACATTTAATAATTAAAACCCTTTTATTACCTTGTCCAAAAGGTATGAGCCTTTCTGTGTTCATATTACTACCATCATCCCCGAAAAATCTTTCAGGTCGAAAGTTTTGAGGGTCTTTCCAAAACTCTTCATCATTGTGTACAGAATAACTGTTTATCAATACTGTAGTTTCCTGAATTGTAACAAAATCTGTAGTGAATTCTGTTACTAATCGAAAACATTACAATTTTTGTACCTTTGGAATACGGTATCCTTCCAATACGGTGTCGGCTAAAACCCTTCGCGGACCCGTAATAGGGGTCACATGACAAAACCTCTCTATCTCAAATAATACAGCCTTCGTGTAGGGCAAACTTAAAAGTAAAATTTATTATTGGATTATTTTTGTACCTGTAGCAACCAAAAATAATTATCGCTACAACGAAAAATTTTTGACGTATTTTTAAATGATCGTAGGAATTTAAACAATTGATCGCAATACCCGGACATTAGTTAGAAGTTCATAACTAATTAAAAATGAACAGATAAAAGAAGCCTATGCATTAATAATGAAAACAATTGCTAGCAATACCCAAAAAACAAAATAAAAACAAAACAGCAATGCATCAACAATAAAAAATAATTGCTTAATTACAATAAAAAAATGAAATACAACAATTCGTCAATAATGGAAACAATTGTTTACAGTACCATCAAAACAGTAGACAATTAAAACAAAACAACACATTAACAATCAGTAAAATTTCTAGCGATATTTAGAAAACAATAAGTTTTTGTCACC
Source organism: Agrilus planipennis (assembly GCF_000699045.2). Lineage (NCBI taxonomy): Eukaryota > Metazoa > Arthropoda > Insecta > Coleoptera > Buprestidae > Agrilus > Agrilus planipennis. The sequence continues at coordinate 825,482 of NW_020438892.1, forward strand.
TAATAAGCATAGGAATGAGACAAATTAAAGTTTCAACTATAATTCTTCAAAATGAGGATAATTTTTAACAATTTTTCGTTGTTGAGATAATTTTGTTGAGTATTGTACTTTTGTTTTATGGAAAATAGAAATTTTATTACTTTTGTTTATCACTAAAATCGACAGTTTTCTTTCCGTTCAAATAACCATCTAGTTCTTTATGAATTTTGTGTTGAACTTCTGGATGCAATGCCATCATAAGAAAAGCAAAATCGAGAAAAGTGCTCGTTGTTTTTCCCCCTGCTATAAAAATATCTGCACAGACCATAACCAGTTGATCCTCTACAAATTTAAATAAATCAAAATGTACATCCGTTTTCAAAGTCCTTCAACAGGAGCCATAGTAACCATAATATTTCAAATATATATTTAAGCTTTTTATACTTTTTTTTTGTTTTTTAATGGTCCTTCAAAGTTATTCATATTATCCTTTATAATTACACAAATTCTACGCCAATGAGTTAAAATCTCGATAAATGACTGTTCGTCTGAATCTTTTGTACAGAATGTGTTTTTTGCGGTGTTTGTTTGTCGCTACGCCCTTCAAATGTCCTAACAGTGGTCTGAGAACATTATGAGCATTATTGACATAAGAGTTGAGCAGGACATTCACTTGGAGAGGGCAAGGGACGAAGGTAGATAACAGATACAGATCGCATTATTTTACTCATTCTAGTACTATACGAATTTCGTGGCGTTTAAACGAATAAATTTAATAACGCGTGTGCCGCGGAAACAAAAGACAATTTGGTGCATATGAAACAAACAATTGAAAGAATATTTTCATCGATTTTTAAGGTAGGTGTTATGTCTGAAGAGTTTTTTTTAAGATAATGTTTGTAGATATTTTGATAAGTTTATAGATAAAATATTAATAATGTAGGATAATTGTTCTGTATCTGTTATAAATTAACAAAATTCCTACTGCTGTTACCTTTGGATGATAAAAAAAAAATTCTTAACGTTGTGACTCATTAGTTTACCTGTAAATGTTGTGTGAGGGTCGTCCCTTTTCTTTTTCATTTCTGTTATAAAGGAATATATGACATCGTCCTTCCTGTCTTCCCGCCACGATTCCTTATGTTCGTTTATTATGTCCATAAAGAATTCCTTCAATTCTTTGTTGAAATTTTGCATCAAGGTGTAACCAGTTTTCTCTGGTGCTACAAATCTCAACCACGGAAATTGATTCAAAATGCCTAGAAAACAGTAGGCAAATGAAACAAAACAACGAATAAACAAGTGCTAGACAACAACATTCAAAACAATTGTTCACAATAACTAATAACAGTACATCAGTAACATTTGCTCACAATACCTGAACAACAATTCGTCAATAATAATCGAAACAATTGCTTACAATACCCAAAAACAAAACAATACCTCACAAACCTGTAGACAAAACAATACTTGACAATCAAAACAATTGCTCGTAATAACTTGTTTTCTTAAATTATTAAATGCAAAATTAGTCGTAATTAAATCTAAATTGAAAACCATCCCCTTTATCATTTACCTCCCGCCATATCGAATATTTTAGTTCTTCTCGCCATCAAACTGAACAATTTATTCAATTTAGCCTCAGGTATGGCAGAGCCGGCTGTCATGGCCCAGAGTATATTCATGATCGGTTTGGACAAAATTTCGCCCATCACAACGTGATCTTCGTTTTGTTCGATAACATCTAAAATGTGAAGTAACTGTTGTTTGACCATGTCCTCCATGTAGCCCTTGCCAAAACCCAAATCACGCAAATGTTGAACCACAAATCGTCTTTGAATCGTCCACAATTCTCCATCAGCAGATGTAATGCCTTAAAATTTTTTATCAATACGATATCTCTTTCATATCGAACTGGAAAATGTTACCTTTTTTGGTACCCATTGATCTCAATCGAATGAAGAAGTTGTCAGGTCTTCCGTCATATTCTTCGCTTAATAATATTTTTTTTACCACCGGATAAGAAGATACTACAACTACTTTTTCGGGACCCAGTTTGAGTCCCAACACGTTTGTGTTGTACTGTTTGCATAGTTTTTGTAGTGCCAAATGGGACCCTCCTTCTGATCTTGCCAGTCTTGTAAAGACGTGAGAACTACCAATAAAGGGGTACCAGCCAGGACCTTAAATAAACAACTAAACAAATGTACCTATCTAATTTTGATAGAAAAACCTAAATTAATGAATAATAATAAACAAGTGACGAAACAAATGAAAATAAAATAATTCGAAGTGGTCTGTATTCTGTCGAAACTGCCAGACGCGGATCGCGATTTCGATCTTTTTGGATCTCATCAGCGCGGGATTCGTTTTCAGCAAGTATATATCCACACAAGTGGACCTTGTTGTAGCATACGTAATCCTAAAATGTAGCATCGTACTACAGATGGCGTTTACCGCGCCATTTGTGGTATTTTCTGAAACGCGCTGTTAAGACAGCAGGTAAAAGTTGGTCTGTGTTCTGTCGGAGCTGCCTGCGACGCGCTGATGAGATCCAAAAAGATTGAAATCGCGGTTCGCGTCTGGCAGTTTCGACAGAATACAGACCACTTCGAATTATTTTATTCGATTAAGCTAACGTGCATATCACGTTAAGGTTGGCTGCGCAAGTAGATATCCACACAAGTGGACCTTGTTGGAGCATACGTAATCCTAAAATGTAGCATCGTGCTACAGATGGCGTTTACTGCTCCATTTATAGTATTTTCCAAGTGACGAAACATTTTATTTTGTTATAAAGACTTAATCAAAACAAATCAAACTTTATTGTTGTTTAGAACGTACGCTTTAGTGGCTCTAGTCCATGTTCGACCTGAAAACTTTTGGGATTCGCCGAGGTCCATTGGGTTTAACTCCATTTCACTCCTGAAACCCACCGGACCACGGCGAATCCCAATTCCCTTGCGAAAGGTTTTATTCTTCTGTAAGGACTTGCAAAGATACCTTCAACTGTACATGCATATGTTGGTGTATTAAACCTATGCGTATTGCATGTTATGGATATGTCATGGTTTCAGACCAGGGGTGGTAACGCACCCTGTAAAGNATATTAGGAAGGGAGTCAGACAGGGATGCACACTGTCACTGCTACTTTTTAATCTATACATCGAAGACGCGATCAACATCATTAAAGACAGTATAACTGAAGGGATACACGGGCAAAAGATTAGTATGCTTAGATTTGCAGATGATACAGCAGTATTAGCATCTAGCAAGGAGGATCAAGAGATAGCTTTAAATAAAATGGAAGCGGTACTGACAGATCAGTACTGTATGAAAATAAATCAAAGTAAAACAAAAATACTGGTATGCAAGGAAAGAAAAAGTAGGGAAAGAGCGTATATAAAGATAGGAGACGAAAAATTAGAAGAATTTGCTGATTTTAGGTGTCTAGGAAGTCAGATAAGTCAGGACGAAAGGAGTAGTAGGGATATAAAACAGAGGATAGCGCAAGGTAATGTCGCCTTCAATAAAAAGAAGTCACTTCTATGCTCGCGAACGGTTAATTAAGAAATTCGAAAAAGGTTGTTAAAGGGGTATGTTTGGAGCGCGGCGTTGTACGGGTGCGAAACATGGACAGTGGGCGCGGCGGAAAAGAAAAGATTAGAAGCGTTCGAAATGTGGTGTTACAGGCGAATGTTAAGGATGCCGTGGATAGGGAAGGTTAGAAATGATGAGATATTAGAAAGAATAGGAGAACAGAGGTCTCTATGGAAGTCAATAAGAAATAGGCGAGATAGGTTGGTAGGACACCTTCTCAAGTTTGAAGGTCCAGTCAGAGACATATTAGAGGCAGAAACGGGAGTTAGGAGGGGTAGGGGTAGACCTAGATTAGATTACTGTTCGCAAATAGTTAAGGATGGGGGTTGTTCTAGTTTTAAGGAAATGCGAAGATTAGCTCAGTATAGGAAAGATTGAAGTTGCATGTCCACCCAGTCTTCTTAGGACTGATGACCTTATAATGATGATGATGATGATGGGGTGTAAGGGACGACAGCATAAGATGTTGCTGGTCCAAATGACAACCTCTCCTGCACGTGGTGCACCCCGCTAGAGAACCAAGGAGGCTCTGTCGACCGAATAACTGCCGGTATAAGCAGTTCCCTCTTGCCCATGGAAGGAGAAGTCCTTCCTAAAAGAGGATAACTATAACAGGCAAAGGGAAGCCACTGTATAAAAGGTCTACAAGGACATTCCCAGGATAATTTTTAGCATGATCGAGAATAACCAATCCAGGACTCCTAGTCCCTGGAAGCTTATTAGTAGGTTGCTAGCAGTCCCCAAGTCGATCATGTGAAAAATAGCAAGCTGGAACATTCGCAGCATGTTGGAGTGTCGAGAAATTCGTACCACGATCAGATAGATGAAAAGACTTAATAAAATAACCATTTTGGGAGTCAGCAAGATACGTTGGTCAAAAACAGGAGCCATCATAATAAAAATGCATCACTTAATATACTAGTTACGTAACGAGGAAACAAGATACTTAAACGCCCTAGGGTTTATATATTATAACGAAGGTCACGAGGAGATCCAAAACCATCACCCATTGCAAGCAACCTCATTCAAATGTACGCGCCTGTCTGTGATGGTTTGGATGAAGAAATGGAAACTTTTTATAATGACATTAGAAAGCCATAAGGTTACCTTAATCAATAAAAATTCAATTAATCGTGGATGACTTAATGTCAAGGTAGGAACGGGAAGATACCTTAGGAGGCTATGGTCTGAAAGTATTAAATGAACCAGGAGATCGCTCTTATTGTTAGGTCAATTGTGTCAAGAAAAAGGGTTGGTTAATGCTAAAGCCAAAAATAATTAAAAAGATTGAAACTTTCGACATGTGGGATATCATGGGTCAATAGATTCTTCATTTCATGAACCAGTTATTGTACTTACTTAGGCATAAATCAAGATTGGTACTTACAATTAGAAAACTTGGTCCTTTTAATGTTAAGATTCATTAATATTCTTGAAGAACAAGGACGTAATTATATTATTATACCAGGATTTACCCTCGGCTTCAATAGCATTGATGTTTCTACTCCTTGGGAACAATATTTTTTCTGGATAAAAAGTGCCCAATGTCCTGTTCTGTATCCCTGACAATGGGTGTACAAAATTTCATGGTAGGTTTCACCCGCGGCTTTGCTCGCATTGATGACCTAAATACGCGTCAAGGATCATCGACGACCACATAAAACTAACGTTTCCATTCCTAGGGAACAGTTTTTTTTCTGGATAAAATGTAGCCTATATCCTTTTCTGTACCCCTAACGATTTGTGTACAAAATTTCATGGCGATCGATTGAATAGTTAAAGCGTGATATGGTAATAAACAACCAGATAAAGTCACATAGGCATTTATAATATTAGGATGTAAGTACAGTAAAAGTTCCTTATTCACAGTTTCCTTATTCGCGGGTGAAAAGATTGCAAACCAGTTCCGTTGCTATCGGTAAACAGAAAAGGATTCGGTGTCATTTGTTAAGGGAGACTGACCGCAATAGACCGCTCGTGGCTACTGTGAATTTTTCCGAAAGCATGGGTTTCTATTCTAAACATTGTGATTTAACGCTGCGAGATAAATATCTAATTTTTTGTATAGTGACAGACAAAGGTTCACACTAACTCGGCACGTTTTTGGTTTTCAATAATATGGTCATTAAAAGGTTTTACAAGTGCTTAAAGTTGATGCTTCTTGTAGGGCACGTACTTTCAATAGAAATTAAAAAATTAAAAAATGGTCTTCGACAAGATTTAGATCAAAGCTTTATCTATTTCACTACAAAATTTCAAACCTCTATTCCAAATATTAAACTAATGGTATCTAGAACCGATAAGCATGTTTTTACTCTACGGCGCGTGTACTACTGAATCCCCTTAATTTTAATTGCGAATTTCTCAATAAATTGATTTTATTTTGATACATATTGGTTTTATTTTGGAACTTTAGAGTGTATCTCTATATCCTAGGTTTCTGTATTCACGGTATATTTATTAAATTAAATATAAAGAATACAGTCAAACCCTTTAATTTTCATAATTAGTAAACTTTAAAATGATAATATAAAATAAAAAAAAAAGCAAGGCGAAGCAGTGAAAGGAAGTTACGACTTTTGACGTCGAGTAAAATTTTGTTAAATAAAACCTTTCGGAACAACACATCAACAAGATTTATGTTTTTTAAATTAAATAAAAGGCGTACTTTTACTGCCACAATGAACTGCCATACCTATTAGATATCAAATCCATTCAGGTTAACAAACGCATTAGCAATTTCTTCATCAATAGTGCCTAATTGATTTAAATATTATTTGCATAATTAAGTAATTTCTATTTCGATTGCAAAGTGACGGAATTGTTGCTAAATTATCCCATTTGTTTGGAAAAAGAGACATTTCGGGCTAGAATACATATATATATATATACGTCAACTATTGTTTAGTGAAAGAGATATTTTTTTACCAAAATTTAAACTATCACTTTCGGACTGAAAATTTGATAGGACAAATTCCAGGCCTTATATAGACCGATAAACCATTTTACGACTTGCCCCATTAAGACTGATATGACCCTAATTCAACCCTTGAGCCCTATTGAGACTGACCTAACCTTCACGTCTATATCCTTTAACAGTATTCAACTGTCTTTTATTAATTCACTTAAAATAAATGCAAATAAATAATCATTTTTCCAATTTTTATTATATCCAAAATTATTTTGATATTACGATAAAAATATAAATAAAAAATAAATGCTGTTCGTTATTTATTATTTTTAAAATTAACCATACAATAATGATCGATTCATATAGTTGTCCGTAAAAGTATTTTACACTTTCTTAACGTATTTGTATTGCCAATGTTCACATGTAGTTTCCAAATTTTCGGTGAAATCTTCTTGTGACAAACTGCTTACCATTTTTTATTTATTAATGGACGGATTTTTGCGGTGAATATCACGCAAATAAATCATAAATTCCACTCAAGATGTTACATATTTCAACTTACTGTTAGACATGCATGGATACGTGATG
>NW_020438892.1:839312-842386 GCF_000699045.2 Agrilus planipennis
TTCGAAAGTGTTTAAAATTCGTGTTTATTCAAAAATTATTTATTTATTCATGAATATCTATTTTGTCCCCTTCAAAGTAATCCCCAACAGACATTATACATTTGTGCCAACGTTTTTTCCAATCCTAGAATCTTTATCTCCTCAATGGTAGCGTAACGTCGTCCTTTCATGGGCCTCTTCAGCTTCGGGAACAAGAAAAAGCCACAGGGGGGCAGATCTGGGGAATACGGTGGCTGTGGCATTATTAGTGTATTGTTTTTGGCCAAAAATTCGCGCACAAGCAACGATGTGTGAGCAGAGGCGTTATCATGGTGCAAAAGCCAATTTTTGTTCTTCCACAAATCCGAGCGTTTCTGGCAGATTCATCATATAATTATCGTCGTCAGNCCATCAGACATTATACATTTGTGCCAACGTTTTTCCCAATCCTAGAATCTTTATCTCCTCAATGGTAGCGTGTAGCGTCGTCGTTTCATGGGCGTCTTCAGCTTCGGGAACAAGAAAAAGTCACAGGGGGCCAGATCTGGCGAATACGGTGGCTGCGGCATTATTAGTGTGTTGTTTTTGGCCAAAAATTCGCGCACAAGCAACGATGTGTGAGTAGGGGCGTTATCATGGTACAAAAGCCAATTTCTGTTCTTCCACAAATCCGAGCGTTTCTGGCGGATTCATCATATCATTATAAGGTCGTCAGTCCTAAGACTGGTTGGACACGTACCTCCACTCTTTCCTATACTGAGCTAAACATCGCATTTCCCTAAAACTAGAACAGCCCACATCCTTAACTGTTTGCGAACAGTAATCTAATTTAGGTCTACCTCTACCCCTCCTAACTTTCGTTTCTGCCTGTAATACGTCTCTAGCTAGATCTTCATGCCTGAGAAGGTGTCCTACCAACGTATCTCGCNCAAAGCGAATATGTTTAGTTTCAATTTTTTTATCATAATCTAAACACAAATAGTTTAAAGTTTGAAATGAAATGCAAGCGTTATTGTACATATACGAACAAATAGTGATAACAAGCGCGAAAAACCTAAGAAAAGTGAAATTCAAAATAGTTGTGGTAAAAAACAATGAACATAGTTTTAAATAGGGTCCACCATTCTTGTCATTATAGTAATTAGAATGTTACTTTTAATTTGTTCAGAAATAACGTTTTTCTTTCTAAAAGTTGTAACACTAATATTTTAACATTTGTCCTAAAAAATTAACATACGACATTCTTCTACAGTCTGCGCTTATCATAATTATCCTATTACGTTTGAAGTTTGCCGCAGCTAAACATAAAGAAAAAGTAATTTCATATATATTTCAAAAAAAAAAAACTTTTCCTTTGATACATGTGCCTTGAATACGTGAATTTTTATTATGATATATTTGTCTACTTACTTGGCAACGTTAGGTGTTATTATTTTTCTTTTCGGACATGTACTTATAAACATGCAGAAAGAAGAAAACAAGCTTCTGATTTAAAGTGAAATTTTATTATTTGCAAATGGACCTGTCATTTATAATCGAAGTCCTACACGCATACACAAGAAAGGAAATCCAAATGTCATCCTTCCCATTTCATATGATTTACTAGATCGGCAGTAAAGAATCTGTGTAACTTTCACACATTTTTAATTTGATAACACCAATGCGTTGCACATTTACTGATTTGTACTCAACTGTTTCACAAATATTATTAATTATTTGACCGTTTGACATTTAACTAACTATTTGCCTACCTTTTGCATTATTTACCGCTAAATAATCCATTTAATAATATACATAAAATTTATTATTGTAATTTAAATGCAAACATAATTCGAAAGATTTATTAATGTTTACGTGCAACATTAAAAAGTCAGTACACTTTTCTTTTGGTCAATTTTAAAACGTAGGGTTCCGGGGTTAATATTATACCGGGTACAAAAATTTTTCGGACTTTCTTCTGGGATTCAGGGGCAAATTCAACTCTGTACTTTTTCAAAATTCCAGCGAAAAATATAAACATACAACTACGTGCCAGGGCTTCCCCGAAACATCTTCTTTTTCCTAAAAGAATATTGTGATGTGCTTAGTAAATGATTTTTTTAAAGGGCTATGGCAGTCACACAAAGAGATCTACTCGAATTTCCTTTCAAAATTAAATTCAAAGGTAACGTTTTAAAACTTCAGTATCTTAGAGACTCTGATGAAGGCATAACAAGCCGAAACAGTTGTTGAGAAAATCCTACTTCTAACTTTGTATCCACTTGTTAAGTCTTTGTCAGAGTGTCTAGGTACTTCAGTACCTTGAGATATTTAAGGAACTGAAAGACTCTTGACAAAGGCTCAACAAGCCGAAACAATTGTTGAGAAAATCCTACAACTAATTTTGTAGATAATTTTAGTTAAACCTTTGTCAGAATGTCTAGGTACTTTTTGACCTTAGTCTTTGAAGTACTGAAGGACCTGAGAGACTTTTGACAAAAGCTTAACAGGCCAAAACCATTTGGAGTAAATCCTATATTTAATGAACCTTAAAAGCAATTTTGTTCTGGCCTACTAACCCTGTCAGAGTGTCTAGGTACTTCAGTACCTTACTCAGTTTATGAGACACTGAAGGTCCTGAGAGACTTTTGACAAAGGCTTAACAGTCCAAAACTGTTGCAGAGTAAATCTTATGTTTAGTGAACCATTAAAAGGAATTTTAGTTTGAACTGTTAAGCCTTATTCAAAGTGTCTAGATACTTCAATACCTTACTTAGTCCCTGAGGTACTGAAGGACCTGAGAGACTTTTGACAAAGACTTAACAGGTAGAAATTGTCCTAGAGTAAATTTATATTTAGTGAACCATTAAAAGCAATTCTAATTTGACCTGTTAAGCCTTTTTCAAAGTGTCTAGATAATTCAATACCTTACATAGTCCCTGAGATACTGAAGGACCTGAGAGACTTTTGACAAAGGCTTAACAGGTTGAAACTGTTGTAGAGTAAATCTTATATTTAGTGAACCATTAAAAGCAACTTTAGTTTGACCTGTTAAGCCTTTTTCAAAGTGTCTAGATAGTTCAATACCTTACTTAGTCCCTAAGATACTGAAGGAC
>NW_020438892.1:844808-853971 GCF_000699045.2 Agrilus planipennis
TTATTGACTTCCATAGAGTCCTCTGTTCTCCTATTCTTTCCAATATCTCTTCATTTCTAACCTTTTCTACCCACGATATCCTCATCATCCGCCTATAACACCACATTTCGAACGCTTCTAACCTTTTCTTTTCCGCCGCGCCGACTGTCCATGTTTCGCACTCGTACAACGCCGTGCTCCAAACATACACCTTTAACAACCTTTTTCGAATTTCTAAATCAACCGTTCGCGAGCATAGAAGTGACTTCTTTTTATTAAAGGCGACAAGACCCTGCGCTATCTTCTGCTTTATATCCTTACTACTTCTTCCATCCTGAATTGTGCGTAACTTGCATATAATATTCCTTATTGACCGTTCTACCCTGTGGCAAGAACTCATAATGCACCACGCCCTTGCAACCGAAGAAAACTGTAAGCAAAACCTTCACATTCGACCCAACCTGCCGCGCTTTTTTCCATCTTGACTCGTGCGGCAGCTTCCATTGAGATGATTAAGCTTTGGTTTTCTTGTCACAACCATAAACCCATGATTCTTCACCAGTTATGACCCTCTGGAGCAAATTTTGGTCGTCGTGGACCGAGTCCAACAGCTCCTTATCAATGTTAATGCCATACTGTTTTTGGTCGAATTTGAGCAATTTTGGTACGAATTTCGCGGCGATCCGTGTCATAGAACAAACAGAATACCCCAACGCCAAATCACGACACTGTCGACTGAGTTTACTTCAGTCCCTGAAGAAGGTAACTTTGTTACCGAAAAGTGCTTCGGACAACTACAGTGTCGCGTTTTGGCGTTGGGGTTTTGAGCTATTTTGTTTGTTCTACAACAACCGCCAAAGTTTTTCCAATCTTCATATATGATCCGTGTCATGCCCAAATCATTGGTAAAAATCGAAAGACAGGAGCCAATCGATATGTTTAGGTCCTCAACAACTTCTCTAACAATTGCCAATATTATTTTGTTCACTTCATCGATGTTTTCGTCTGTTGTTGACGTGCTCAGGCGTCCGGCACCCTCTTCGTCGTTCTCATCTTCTCAGCCCTCTGAGGACATTTTCTACCACCGATAAACGTTGCTTTGGTCCAAGGTAACTTCACCATATGTCACAGGCAATATTCGGAATGCGTCCGCAACTTAATTTTGTTTTTCACACAAAATTTGATACAGATTCTTTAATCCATCATTTGGAACAGGCAACATTCGATGACCAGCCAAAATAAGTACTTATACCATGACGTTGCGGTGTACTACATTTTTACAGGGTGCGTTACCACCCCTCTCAAAGAAGAAAAAAAGTAGCAATCAACTGGAATGTTAGAATCGTTTTACCAAGTGCATTTCTAATATCTATTGATTAATTACGTCAATTTCTATTTGTCGTATTAGACCGGCAGATAATCCCATACTTGTGGTGTACATTACCGCGGATTATGTACATTATAGATACTTATTACTATCATCTTTATTAACTATCACTTTCTTTTTTTTTCTTTACAGAAATTACCACATTAACGTCTCAGATTGCTGTAATAATAATAATAATAGCAATAATAAATATCTAATTTTGATAGAAAAACCTAAATTAATGAATAATAATAAACAAGTGACGAAACAAATGAAAATAAAATAATTCGAAGTGGTCTGTATTCTGTCGAAACTGCCAGACGCGGATCGCGATTTCGATCTTTTTGGATCTCATCAGCGCGTCGCAGGCAGNGTCACAGGCAATATTCGGAATGCGTCCGCAACTTAATTTTGTTTTTCACACAAAATTTGATACAGATTCTTTAATCCATCATTTGGAGCAGGCAAAATTCGAAGATGAGCCAAAATAAGTAGGTACTTATACCATGACGTTGCGGTGTACTACATTTTTACAGGGTGCGTTACCACCCCTCTCAAAGAAGAAAAAAAGTAGCAATCAACTGGAATGTTAGAATCGTTTTACCAAGTGCATTTCTAATATCTATTGATTAATTACGTCAATTTCTATTTGTCGTATTAGACCGGCAGATAATCCCATACTTGTGGTGTACATTACCGCGGATTATGTACATTATAGATACTTATTACTATCATCTTTATTAACTATCACTTTCTTTTTTTTTCTTTACAGAAATTACCACATTAACGTCTCAGATTGCTGTAATAATAATAATAATAATAGCAATAATAAATAATTACTCATATTTATATTTCTGCAGCAATAGACCGTTAACTCATTTGGATAATTGCCCGGCGATAACGATAGTATTGACCGTTGACAATTGAGATATTTTTCTTCCGCGTTTTTTTTTGTGTTTTTGCTAATCCTAATTTATATCTCATTGCATTTTTTGTTCTCTTGGTTACAAGTACATGTATAAATAAATATATACATTTTGGATAGACTAGAGAAAATGTACTGCTGCCCTATAGTATTTTTAAATATGAAAAAATTATGTGGGATATTTGACAGAAAAGGATATTGTTTAGATTCGAAAGTGTTTAAAATTCTATCTAGGGGTAACAATACGCTGTGATAGGTAATATTTATTATTGGATTATTTTTGTACCTGTAGCAACCAAAAATAATTATCGCTACAACGAAAAATTTTTGACGTATTTTTAAATGATCGTAGGAATTTAANTACAACGCCGTGCTCCAAACATACACCTTTAACAACCTTTTTCGAATTTCTAAATCAACCGTTCGCGAGCATAGAAGTGACTTCTTTTTATTAAAGGCGACAAGACCCTGCGCTATCTTCTGCTTTATATCCTTACTACTTCTTCCATCCTGATTTGTGCGTAACTTGCATATAATATTCCTTATTGACCGTTCTACCTTGTGGCAAGAACTCATGATGCACCACGCCCTTGCAATCGAAGAAAACTGTAAGCAAAACCTTCACATTCGACCCAACCTGCCGCGCTTTTTTCCATCTTGACTCGTGCGGCAGCTTCCATTGAGATGATTAAGCTTTGGTTTTCTTGTCACAACCATAAACCCATGATTCTTCACCAGTTATGACCCTCTGGAGCAAATTTTGGTCGTCGTGGACCGAGTCCAACAGCTCCTTATCAATGTTAATGCCATACTGTTTTTGGTCGAATTTGAGCAATTTTGGTACGAATTTCGCGGCGATCCGTGTCATAGAACAAACAGAATACCCCAACGCCAAATCACGACACTGTCGACTGAGTTTACTTCAGTCCCTGAAGAAGGTAACTTTGTTACCGAAAAGTGCTTCGGACAACTACAGTGTCGCGTTTTGGCGTTGGGGTTTTGAGCTATTTTGTTTGTTCTACAACAACCGCCAAAGTTTTTCCAATCTTCATATATGATCCGTGTCATGCCCAAATCATTGGTAAAAATCGAAAGACAGGAGCCAATCGATATGTTTAGGTCCTCAACAACTTCTCTAACAATTGCCAATATTATTTTGTTCACTTCATCGATGTTTTCGTCTGTTGTTGACGTGCTCAGGCGTCCGGCACCCTCTTCGTCGTTCTCATCTTCTCAGCCCTCTGAGGACATTTTCTACCACCGATAAACGTTGCTTTGGTCCAAGGTAACTTCACCATATGTCACAGGCAATATTCGGAATGCGTCCGCAACTTAATTTTGTTTTTCACACAAAATTTGATACAGATTCTTTAATCCATCATTTGGAGCAGGCAAAATTCGAAGATGAGCCAAAATAAGTAGGTACTTATACCATGACGTTGCGGTGTACTACATTTTTACAGGGTGCGTTACCACCCCTCTCAAAGAAGAAAAAAAGTAGCAATCAACTGGAATGTTAGAATCGTTTTACCAAGTGCATTTCTAATATCTATTGATTAATTACGTCAATTTCTATTTGTCGTATTAGACCGGCAGATAATCCCATACTTGTGGTGTACATTACCGCGGATTATGTACATTATAGATACTTATTACTATCATCTTTATTAACTATCACTTTCTTTTTTTTTCTTTACAGAAATTACCACATTAACGTCTCAGATTGCTGTAATAATAATAATAATAGCAATAATAAATATCTAATTTTGATAGAAAAACCTAAATTAATGAATAATAATAAACAAGTGACGAAACAAATGAAAATAAAATAATTCGAAGTGGTCTGTATTCTGTCGAAACTGCCAGACGCGGATCGCGATTTCGATCTTTTTGGATCTCATCAGCGCGTCGCAGGCNTAAAATCAGCCACTTCTTCTAATTTTTCATCTCCTATCTTTATATTCGCTCTTTCCCTACTTTTTCTTCCCTTGCGAACCAATATTTTAGTTTTACTTTTATTTATTTTCATACAGTACTGATCTGTCAGTACCGCTTCCATTTTATTTAAAGCTATCCCTAGGTAATCCTTGCTAGATGCTAATACTGCTACATCATCTGCAAATCTAAGGATACTAATCTTTTGCCCTTGCACATCTATCCCTACAGTTAGCATTCAGTTACTTACCCAGGGCGGCACTAAGGGAAAGTCCGGCCCTGGGTATGTACCCGTTGTGAATAGACATCCTGTATATAAAATAACAATCGGCAAAAAGCTTTTCTTCATATTAACCTTTCGTATTACAAACAAAAGCATAAATATTTCGACAAAACGGTGACCCCAACAGGTCATTTCGACGATAATCTTAACTTTCAAATTCAAATGGCACTAAGTGCCCACAAACGGGCCTAATAATACTAATAGTAATAATAATAATGAATACTAATCGAAATACTCCAAAAGAAAATATTTACATACTTATTATAACAGATACAATAAAAAATGATGTTCTAAAAACGATGTTAGGGTCAACGTTCTTTCAATAAACTAATCGACCTCATTAAGCCCTTCCGGACCTCTTTTATAAGAAAATTTAAAAAATATGACGAAATGTAAAAAAAGAAAAAGAAAACTAAACGATCGCGAAACGTAGGTCAGTTTCTGCAAAAGTTCCAGACATTCGCGAACGGGAATCCGCTTCACCAAATCGAAACTGGTCCTGCACAACATTCGTGAATTTTAATTTGTTAACACGGTCTTGTGTAGAGACTGTCACACCAGTGGTGGTTTCTGGTTTCAAAAGTTGGCGAAGAATTGCAAACAACTGAAAAGAACTAAACCTACAGTTAACTATAGTCGAGACGATCAAAGTTGGCAAAGTCTTATTTCCACTTGGGACGATAGTCATTTGTTGCGTTTTGAACACGCCCCTGACAAGTTAGGAAATGCTTCATGAGTAGTACAAACAAAGTGAAAAGAGATGACCCAATAATAGTAAACGGTGCAGTGGTTAAAAGTTGCTTAGGTACGCAAACGATCAGGGTCGGCTTCATAAATGCCTAGTTGGAATTATATATTTAAACAAGCGTCATGTTTTCTTTAATTCCTGAGAATGTTGAACTTTCTTTAAAGTCCGATGCTGGCAACATGTTAAATTCTGCATGTCTGCATCTCTTTCTGTTACACACCAATCGGTGTAATGTTATTCCTTTTTCTTTATTAGTGCCCGCTGCAATTCCTACATGACATCTCTTTTCTATGTTTACGATATTCTCTCTCTACAACGTATGTCGTGTGTAAAAGTAGGCGTACTGTCAACAACCGCTCTAGTCTAGTTAGTAAATTGAAAGAATAAAGTAAATGCGATAGTGTTATTGCTAACTATACCAATTTTGAACGTCTAAACTATAGGTATCTACAGCAAGCTATCAGGATGTCGAACAACAGTATGAACAGAAAACAAAAATTGTACATATTTCAAATATTATTGTGAAAATTCATCGTCAATTTATTTTATGAGGGAAAAAATTCAATAAGAAAATAATCCCCTGTATAATTGCATATTAAAATAATATCAAAAATTGATTACTAGACACAAGTGGAAGACTTATTGAGCACAAATTCTCGTTTTGCTAGACGCATAAAAAAATATACCTGTAAATGTGTCCGATTGTCCTTGCAATTCCGTCATTTGTTGTAAAAATGCGTCAATCAATCCTCTCGAATGCGTTACAGAAAACGTTTTCTTCTGTTCGTGACCCCTTTTTAATGATCAACAAATTGACCTCGGATACTGGTCCAAAATATGAATCCAAAAAAGAAAAAAAAAAAAAACGTAAAGTAAAAGCATGTTTTTGTTCAAAAGAAAAAACATCATTATTTTTTGACCGGGGGGTAATTGAAAGAAATTACTGTTAATATGTTGTATAGGATATATTTCGTTTATAAAAACGTCTTGGGTGCATTGTTGTTGTACATTATAAAAAAGTTAGCAAACTTATCTAGGAACAAGACGAACTTTGAAAGGTTTTGGCGATAAAGTTAAACCATCGTGGATTTCAAAATGACCAGTGCAGTCCGGCGACTCATTTTTGATATGAAAATTATTTAAAATCGAGGTAAAGAATAAGAACAAGCTAGTTTTAGCCAGGGATTCCCCTAGGCACCTTCTTTTACCTAAAACAAAATAATAATTGTCAAAAAGCACATAAACAGGCAATCAAGAATGGATTTACAATAAATTATTAAGGTAAAAATAGTTTTTCGATTTTGTAAACCAATCAGAATCAGGCTTACTCTATCAGCTCTGATTTCTGAATATTACAATTATATTATTAAAGGGAAAGAAGGGAGAGAGTTCTTATTTCCCCTCTTCCCCTACTAGGACAACAACAAAGATAATTTCACTAAAAAATTATTGTCGAATTATTGGATTTTCCAAAGATTTCTTCAATAATTTAGCATTGTATTTAAATGGATATAAGTAGGTATGTACTGTTTATAACGAAAATATGTAACATTCCTAAGAAATTTGTTTGTTGGACTTCCTGCATACTTAAAACCCAACTGAATTTAACAATGCTATCGTTGCAAATGTATTTCATGATTGCGGACAAGGAAGTTTTCAAATGTTTCTTACATTTATTGATATGTTAATTTAGTGTTAAAAATGTCAACAATTAACAATCGCCCATACACACATATAATTATAGTAACGCATATTTTAACAAAAGTGCAGAAAATTAGCATTGTAGTTGAAAAAAAGAACATGTTCTTCCATACATTCTAACATTCAAGAAATAGAAAAATATCAAAGATAACATATTTACCTGGAGGGTACAAATAGGGCTTTTTAATATCCTTGAAGCATAAATACACTAGAAAAGTAACCAAAGTTATAAACAAAAATAGAATCNAACTTTATTAGTTATATTTATTATAAATATTCAACAATTGTTTTAAAATGGGAAATTGACCAGGGAAAATTTACGATAAATAATTAACATTTTTTAAATGGGAAAATCTAATAAAATCAAAACTATGTGACAATAATTGTTATAAACAATTCAAGAAATAGAAAAATATCAAAGATAACATATTTACCTGGAGGGTACAAATAGGGCTTTTTAATATCCTTGAAGCATAAATACACTAGAAAAGTAACCAAAGTTATAAACAAAAATAGAATCATGTTCCTTATTAGTCGCTCTTCGTTGTTTAATAAATTAACGTATGCGTTAATAATATTAGTATAATGTTTGCGGTGCGTTGTGCTTGTTGCGACCTTTGGTTTAACACTAATCCGTTTGTGACAAGGAAGAGTACTTACATAGACATGATTCGGGTAGGGTCGACCACGTACAGTTTTAATTACGACTTTGCGTAACAATTGCGTTTTATCAATTGATAAAGAATATTGCACCAGAAAAAGAAAGATATTTGTCTTTTTCTTTTTTTTTTCGAGGTCTCAATCCAAGTTTTTCATTTTTCAAACTGTATTAATCAAAATTTTGTACAAAGCAGAGGTCTTCTAGTCTTGGTATTGTTTTAACATCTGCACAAATAACAATTGTCTTTTCGGCCGAAACAATTGACGAAACTTTCAAAAAAGTTTGTGAAATCAAAAACAAATATTTCATTTATTATTGTTTTTCACTAATTTACCAATTAGTCAAACTTTAGAACGCTTTAAAAACGTTTTTTTTTTGTGTTTTAAGTCACATATATTTATTAATAAAATAGGATGAAATTTTATAAAATTAATAACAAACTGATCGCTTTTACGTTTTTTTGCTATTTTGGTGAAGGCGCTTGGCACAATTAACTGCTTATTTCACGCACTAGTTTTCCTAAGTGACTATTGATCGATGTCACTGTAAATCCCCGATATATTTGGTACTTCCCTATTTTCATTTCTTGCAATAAATTTTGTTTCTCCAGTTAATAATACGATATCAACAACATGATTTCAATTTTATGTAATCTCATTCAAATGTGCAATATTTCATAATTTCTGTTCATATCTCAAAACTAGTACCAAAAAATAAGTATATATGTTTATTAATTTAATACAATACATATAAAACTATTTCGAAATTACATATAGGCTCATTCGATGCTCTTTATTGCCGGAAGTTATTATACAATAAAAATTCAAGATCATTTCTGAGCAAGTCAGATTTAACGTCACATTATTAATATTATTTGAAACGATACACACTGGTAGGAACCGGGCAAAATCATCACACGAACAACAGAACGATTTAATTGAATTTTTGTTTTGAAGTGTTCCGTTTGTTTTTTTATTCTCATTTGTCATAAGAGAACAAAAGAAGAAGGAATCATATAAAACAGTAGAACGAAAATTTGTTTTATTGATCGAGGATAATGCAAAAAGGGAGGTTAAATATGAGTAAACAAATAATAGTTGGATGAAATCAAGGGTTATTATAAATCAAAATACATAATAATTGTCTGATTTCTTATAACGAAAAATACGTATGTCCAATTACTTGTTTTAAATTAAACAATTACATTAATTTATTATATGAAACCGAATGTTATCTTTGGCATGTAAAAGATTATTTTGAAATTTGCAATGACCCCTTTTTAATGATCAACTAATTGACCTCGGATACTGGTCCAAAATATGAATCCAAAAAAGAAAAAAAAAAAAAACGTAAAGTAAAAGCATGTTTTTGTTCAAAAGAAAAAACATCATTATTTTTTGACCGGGGGGTAATTGAAAGAAATTACTGTTAATATGTTGTATAGGATATATTTCGTTTATAAAAACGTCTTGGGTGCATTGTTGTTGTACATTATAAAAAAGTTAGCAAACTTATCTAGGAACAAGACGAACTTTGAAAGGTTTTGGCGATAAAGTTAAACCATC
>NW_020438892.1:854970-856614 GCF_000699045.2 Agrilus planipennis
GAACGCTTCTAACCATTTGATATGTCACACGATACTATTGCCAAACATTTTTTTTAATTTTCTATTGCCTCCCCAAAAATGACCCCCATGTTCAAAATTAATTTGTTTACGTTATAGGCCCATGTTTGGGTCACAGAAATCCATATGTCTGCTAAATTTCAACTTAATTGGTCCAGTAGAGTGCGTTCCGGGCAAATCGACTGAGTTTTCAGTTCGCTATCTTAATACATACATTTTTTAGTGAATTATAATTCTGATTTAAAATATACGTAATTGTTATTAAAAATATGACATACCCTGTCCGAAAGGTATAAAATACCAGTCTGGTATAGAAAGTGATCCTTTATCATTTAGAAATCTCTCAGGGTGAAACTGGGAAGGATTCTTCCAGAATTTTGGGTCCATATGGACACTGTAAATGTTAATTATTACTACGGTATCTTTTGGGATACAATACCCCCGTAATTCCGTATCCCGCATGGTCCTGTGGGGGACAGCAAGTGGGGCTACGCTACAGATTCTTTGGATTTCCATTATCACAGCTTCAGTGTAAGGCAATCTAGAAAAATAACATGATTTTCATCATCGTAAGGTCGTCAGTCCTAAGACTGGTTGGACACGCACCTCCAGTCTGTCCTATCCTGCGCTAATCTTCGCATTTCCCTAAAGCTTGAAAAACGTTTTTTTTTTGTGTTTTAAGTCACATATATTTATTAATAAAATAGGATGAAATTTTATAAAATTAATAACAAACTGATCGCTTTTACGTTTTTTTGCTATTTTGGTGAAGGCGCTTGGCACAATTAACTGCTTATTTCACGCACTAGTTTTCCTAAGTGACTATTGATCGATGTCACTGTAAATCCCCGATATATTTGGTACTTCCCTATTTTCATTTCTTGCAATAAATTTTGTTTCTCCAGTTAATAATACGATATCAACAACATGATTTCAATTTTATGTAATCTCATTCAAATGTGCAATATTTCATAATTTCTGTTCATATCTCAAAACTAGTACCAAAAAATAAGTATATATGTTTATTAATTTAATACAATACATATAAAACTATTTCGAAATTACATATAGGCTCATTCGATGCTCTTTATTGCCGGAAGTTATTATACAATAAAAATTCAAGATCATTTCTGAGCAAGTCAGATTTAACGTCACATTATTAATATTATTTGAAACGATACACACTGGTAGGAACCGGGCAAAATCATCACACGAACAACAGAACGATTTAATTGAATTTTTGTTTTGAAGTGTTCCGTTTGTTTTTTTATTCTCATTTGTCATAAGAGAACAAAAGAAGAAGGAATCATATAAAACAGTAGAACGAAAATTTGTTTTATTGATCGAGGATAATGCAAAAAGGGAGGTTAAATATGAGTAAACAAATAATAGTTGGATGAAATCAAGGGTTATTATAAATCAAAATACATAATAATTGTCTGATTTCTTATAACGAAAAATACGTATGTCCAATTACTTGTTTTAAATTAAACAATTACATTAATTTATTATATGAAACCGAATGTTATCTTTGGCATGTAAAAGATTATTTTGAAATTTGCAATGACCCCTTTTTAATGATCAACTAATTGACCTCGGATACTGGTCCAAAATATGAATCCAAAA
>NW_020438892.1:860259-866143 GCF_000699045.2 Agrilus planipennis
CTACTTTTTCTTCCCTTGCATACCAGTATTTTTATTTTACTTTTATTTATTTTCATACAGTACCTACTGTTTAACGTTTCCTTTTAATCTATTTCGATATAGGATTACAAAATAAGATATCAATTTCATACTTAAGTCTGTCCTGGGGTGTGGGACTCCTGTTTCTCCCCAAAACTTCGTCCAATTCGTCCTGAACTTTTTTCTGTATTTCAGGATACTTAAGCATGTACAGCATGGCAAAACTGAGAGTGTTACTAGTCGTTTCTGATCCCGCCATCATCAGGTCCAAACAAATCGACAACAACTGTTTTTCTACAACAAATCAACACGTTTTTTTGATTTCATTAAAATACTAGACACAAGTGGAAGACTTATTGAGCACAAATTCTCGTTTTGCTAGACGCATAAAAAAATATACCTGTAAATGTGTCCGATTGGCCTTGCAATTCCGTCATTTGTTGTAAAAATGCGTCAATCAATCCTCTCGAATGCGTTACAGAAAACGTTTTCTTCTGTTCGTCTATAACCTCCTGCAACACACATTTACGTTCCGTTGGTACCGAAAAATGGCCCCGGTTGTCACACTTACTTCAAGAAATTGCCACGTTCTCTTAAGGATGGCGTAACTCTGCTTATAGCCACTGTATTCGGGGGCAACAAATCTTAAAAAAGGCAACTGATTAACGATGCCCCCTCCGAAATCGACAATCCGAAAAGCGTCGTGGATAATGCTCAACAAACCGGCCAGACGGGGATTATCCAAAGAGAACCTTTCGCCGGCTAGCAAAGCCCATAACACATTCAAAACACTGATATCAAACGTGTTGTTTATCGTTATCGGTTGGGCACATTTGCTCCTTAAACAATCGACTAATTCGCGAGCTTCTTCAAACACAATTAGTTCCATGTCTTTCCTTCCTAATCCGAATTTTCGTAGATATTGCATACAAAATTTTCTCTGTCCCTTCCAGAATTCGCCGTCCGACAGGGCGATACCTAAAAGGGGTAGGTACAATGCCGGATTTACACTAGGGATTAGTATTCATCATCATCATCATAAGGTCATCAGTCCTAAGACTGGTTGGACACCTACCGCCACTCTTTCTTATCCTGATCTAATTTTCGCATTTTCCTAAAGCTAGAGCAATCCATATCCTTAACTATTTGCGAACAGTAATCTAATCTAGGTCTACCTCTACCCCTCCTGACTCCCGTTTCTGCCTCTAATATGTCTCTGACTAGACCTTCATGCCTGAGAAGGTGTCCTACCAATCTATCTCGCCTATTTTTTATTGACTTCCATAGAGTCCTCTGTTCTCCTATTCTTTCCAATACCTTTTCATTTCTAACCTTTTCTACCCACGATATCCTCATCATCCGCCTATAACACCACATTTCGAACGCTTCTAACCTTTTCTTTTCCGCCGCTCCCACTGTCCATGTTTCGCACCCGTACAACGCCGTGCTCCAAACATATACCTTTAACAATCTTTTTCGAATTTCTAAATTAACCGTTCGCGAGCATAGAAGTGACTTCTTTTTATTAAAGGCGATACGACCCTGCGCTATCCTCTGCTTTATATCCCTACTACTCCTTCCGTCCTGACTTATCTGACTTCCTAGATACCTAAAATCAGCCACTTCTTCTAATTTTTCGTCTCTTATCTTTATATTCGCTGTTTCCCTACTTTTTCTTCCCTTGCATACCAATATTTTAGTTTTACTTTTATTTATTTTCATACAGTACTGATCTGTCAGTACCGCTTCCATTTTATTTAAAGCTATCCCTAGGTAATCCTTGCTAGATGCTAATACTGCTACATCATCTGCAAATCTAAGGATACTAATCTTTTGCCCTTGCACATCTATCCCTACAGTTAGCATTCAGTTACTTACCCAGGGCGGCACTAAGGGAAAGTCCGGCCCTGGGTATGTACCCGTTGTGAATAGACATCCTGTATATAAAATAACAATCGGCAAAAAGCTTTTCTTCATATTAACCTTTCGTATTACAAACAAAAGCATAAATATTTCGACAAAACGGTGACCCCAACAGGTCATTTCGACGATAATCTTAACTTTCAAATTCAAATGGCACTAAGTGCCCACAAACGGGCCTAATAATACTAATAGTAATAATAATAATGAATACTAATCGAAATACTCCAAAAGAAAATATTTACATACTTATTATAACAGATACAATAAAAAATGATGTTCTAAAAACGATGTTAGGGTCAACGTTCTTTCAATAAACTAATCGACCTCATTAAGCCCTTCCGGACCTCTTTTATAAGAAAATTTAAAAAATATGACGAAATGTAAAAAAAGAAAAAGAAAACTAAACGATCGCGAAACGTAGGTCAGTTTCTGCAAAAGTTCCAGACATTCGCG
Organism: Agrilus planipennis; assembly: GCF_000699045.2. NCBI lineage: Eukaryota > Metazoa > Arthropoda > Insecta > Coleoptera > Buprestidae > Agrilus > Agrilus planipennis. Next base: position 862,654 of record NW_020438892.1, read on the forward strand.
AACGGGAATCCGCTCCACCAAATCGAAACTGGTCCTGCACAACATTCGTGAATTTTAATTTGTTAACACGGTCTTGTGTAGAGACTGTCACACCAGTGGTGGTTTCTGGTTTCAAAAGTTGGCGAAGAATTGCAAACAACTGAAAAGAACTAAACCTACAGTTAACTATAGTCGAGACGATCAAAGTTGGCAAAGTCTTATTTCCACTTGGGACGATAGTCATTTGTTGCGTTTTGAACACGCCCCTGACAAGTTAGGAAATGCTTCATGAGTAGTACAAACAAAGTGAAAAGAGATGACCCAATAATAGTAAACGGTGCAGTGGTTAAAAGTTGCTTAGGTACGCAAACGATCAGGGTCGGCTTCATAAATGCCTAGTTGGAATTATATATTTAAACAAGCGTCATGTTTTCTTTAATTCCTGAGAATGTTGAACTTTCTTTAAAGTCCGATGCTGGCAACATGTTAAATTCTGCATGTCTGCATCTCTTTCTGTTACACACCAATCGGTGTAATGTTATTCCTTTTTCTTTATTAGTGCCCGCTGCAATTCCTACATGACATCTCTTTTCTATGTTTACGATATTCTCTCTCTACAACGTATGTCGTGTGTAAAAGTAGGCGTACTGTCAACAACCGCTCTAGTCTAGTTAGTAAATTGAAAGAATAAAGTAAATGCGATAGTGTTATTGCTAACTATACCAATTTTGAACGTCTAAACTATAGGTATCTACAGCAAGCTATCAGGATGTCGAACAACAGTATGAACAGAAAACAAAAATTGTACATATTTCAAATATTATTGTGAAAATTCATCGTCAATTTATTTTATGAGGGAAAAAATTCAATAAGAAAATAATCCCCTGTATAATTGCATATTAAAATAATATCAAAAATTGATATTTTCTTTAGGCCTTTTACTTGAATATTGAAATAAATTGTACAGTTTTAGGAAATAACTAAATACGTATAGGTAAAAATTAAGATTTTCATTTTTTTTGTCAAAGAAGAAAAATTTTGCTATACCTATCTTAAATTTTTAACCCCAAATTGAACTGAAAATACTTCAAAATAAATTTAAAAATTTACTGGACCCTTTCATATGATACGGTATCATTGATGATCCACTTGTCTAGCTATGGTATCCTTTGTAAAAACCACAAATTAGGGATGTAAACAATTCAATAACTGCTAATTAAGTTTTAGTACACCATACGAATTAATACAAGATGCATTGTACACTTATAAATTCAAGCACCTTTGTGACATACTGTACATAATTTTCGGGTAGGCACAAAAACCGGAATATTCAAAAAGAAAAACTCCAAGCGCACCAACAATTTTTTCCATCTTTTTCATTCCTCTCTCTACGGTTACGTCTCTGCCTTCCGAATAGAAACTTAATTAACATTTATAAGTACATATGTTAATCAATTGGAAATTGAATAATTATTATTGTCATTTCCAAAATTGTATGCATTTATTTAATATTAGAGAAGCAGGGAAATTTATTTTTGTTACCTATTATTTATCTTTAACAATTGCAACGTTTTGATTATTACATATTTACTCCTCATGAAGTTTTTGATGTTTGCTACAATTCACTCTGATGATGTTTTATTAATATTGGATTTGACGTGTCAAATTTATCGCTCTGTATCTAGTAGATTATAGATGGTGTAGTTTATAAAATTTTAATGTATAATCTTCAACATTTGTCTCATTATTAATTAGTAAATTATGTTGTTTATATTTAATTTAATTAAAATTTAGTTAGATATTCGCAATAATTGTTTAAACTGGTTAAATTCAGTATTATTTCTTTTGTTTTAAGTTTATATAATATGGTAATGGACACAAACCAAGTCTTTCTCCGAACGTGCGTAACCTGAAGAGGAACCCATCGGGCCTACCATCGAATTCATCCCTGGTAAGTACTTCTTTGACCGCTGCGGACCCTGACACAGACACAAGCAACATGTTCCCTAGTCTCAAACCAGTAATTTCGCCGTAAGTCTTAGCAAAATCGGCAAGAACCAAATGGCAAAAGCCAAATTTTCTTTTCTCTATTTGAAATGTCGGAAAGTTGCCGACAAACGGCAGCCATTTTGGCCCTACAACGTTTAAGGGCACATTCAAAAAAAAAGTAGCACAATTTTAATTTTTTTGGATCGCAATAATATTCCAATTTGATAAACAGTCTTAAATTGAGAGTAAAACAATTGCTTTCTAATTTTTCAACTAGAAATATCCTTAATCTCTAAAGTTTCCCGATAAAATTTAGATAAAGCTCTAATCGCAATCCCTTCCAAATTTGAAAGGAAATCCTTAACAACTTTACGAGCACACATAAAATAAATAAGAAAATTCGCTTTTCTTCCTTTTGGTGTAGAAAAACCTTCATATTTCTGATAAAAGCTGTTAGATTACAGACATTTTACATGTATTTGAACAAATTATTAAATATTTGGCATTATTATTTTTTAATTGCAAAATTAAAAATGCATAAAATCTCAAAAAAAAAATGTTTACAAATCAGATCTCTAAAAGCGAAAGTATTTTGTGCTTCAATTTTTTTTTTCGTTTTCAAACAATCGACGAAAAGTTGAAAACAAAAGAGAATTAAAAACAAAAAAGTATTAAAAACTAAAAACAAAAAAGAATTAAAAACAAAAGATATTAAAACAAATGAATGCGTAGTGTTAAATACCTGGTGGAAACCGATGGGGTCGTCTAATATCGACCAAGATAACTATGATAAGCACAATAAGTATCACCGCGGCAGTAAGAAGCATGTTGAAAACTGAACTTGTGAAGATAAAGTTGAATAGCCAAAAGACAACCGCATATATGACCGGTTTTTTATATTTAAAACCTAAACAAAACCTACAAAAGGTATGACCCCCACATTTGACCCCTTTTTAGAATATCAATAGTACAACTTTTAGAAAACGCTTCGTTTATCTAGTTAAACATTCAAGAAATATTTACATAACTTAGATCTTAACAAAATGTGTTAATTTTGTTTATAACTAATTATAGGTACGCCCGTTCAAGCTTTCTCCATTCATTTTTTCTTTTTTTATATGTATTAGAAGAAGCAACTTTTTCTCAATCTACATACATAACATAGATCCTATAAACTTTATCTAAATATCTTTCTTCGTTCAATGTATTGTATTGTAATACAAAAAAGCTGATAGCAATTTGAGTAATTTGAAAATACAAAAATATTTACGTAATCAGATATTAAAACTCCAAAAGTTCCTTTTTAAAGGAAAGCAATAGTTAAAACGGAAAATTGAAAAAATAAAACAACTTTTTATATAATATAAAAATATCATGAATTAAGCAGAAATACATAAGAACTATTTTGTTTTTATAAAACAGCGAGCACATTGCTCTTCAAAATTACTAATTTTTTTACACTAAAATCATTTTAATCTTTAATTAATATTAATTTGAACGTTCGCGTACACTACTACCTATT
>NW_020438892.1:867962-869612 GCF_000699045.2 Agrilus planipennis
TCATTATTATATTAATAAAGGGGTATATAAATATATAATAATAAGGACTTTATGGGTTTTGTGTCTCATAGACCAGCGCTGATTATAGCTCAGCTTAACCAGCGGAAGAGACTGAACAGAGGTAGTCTGCCCTGCAACTTCTTTTTTTTTTCTTTTCAAACTGTTTTCGGCTTTCGTATGTCCCTTTATCCCCCAAAAGAGTTTTGTTTGTTTTTTCTTTTGTTTCGTTTGCTAAATTGTCACTTTTTCTCAAATGTTTCATTTCTCATTTGTCTTTCTTTTTCCATTTGTTAAATTACCATTTTTTCGTTTGTTTCTTCGACCGTTTCAGTTGTCTTTTTCTCAAAAATGATTTTGTCTTTTAAGCAAATTATCTCTTCGTTTGTTTCTTAAACAATCTCGTTTCTTTTGTCTTTGAATCTCGACGTGGCAATTTACAAACAAAACCGATGCAAGAAAAGTACCATTGGACCACAGTAGCCTCCCTAGCTCTCACCCGATGGAAAATAAATTTGAATTTGAAAATGATAGTAATAAAAGTATCGATTTCAATAACATTTTATCACCATTGTGTCGTAGTTTGCCAGATATTTAATATACATAAACCTTACGAAAAAACAAAAAGAGAGAATAATAGTTAATGTGTGTGAAAGTAGTAGTGGTAGTGGTAGTAGTAGTAGTAGCTGTAGTAAGGTGTGATTTAAACATAAAATTACATATTTATATTATTTATAACATTCACAAATATAATAATAATTAATCAATTAATTAATTATAAACATAGTAATAATGATCATTATCATAAATTTTACTAGATACTTTGCTTACAAAAGAAAAAGGTAAACTTAAATTAAGCTGCTACCGACAGCAATCAATCAATTAAATTAATAAACGCTATAAATATACTTTTCCTTCATTTTTTATACAAAATAATAGAAATACAGAAAAAAGGTTAGTCCATCACCACGGTTAAAAGCTAAGGGCCCTGATCTCACGGAATACGGACCTGGTATATATACACACTTTGTGCCACACGTTTATTTTCTTTTTCGTGTATTCTTTTGTTTCGTTTCTTTCTTTTTTTTTTTTTAATCATGTGCGATATAACCGATGTGCGGCGAGAAACGGCTGTGCTTCGCCTTTTTACCTTCGTTTCTTCTTCCTTCTGGTGGTTGGTAGGTACGCAAATGTAAAAAAAAAAACTAAAATTTTTTCTATCACATCCCGCAATTAAGTTTCTGCCCTTTTAAGATACTTTACTTCAATAAATCAAAAGATCAATTTAATTTCTATAAAATTATTATTATTATTGTTGATTTTACGTGAATGTACATATATAATAAATAAAATTGTTATTCATACGTGTACCAGGTTTAATAGAAAAAAATGCTCTCGGGAAAATTGTGTTTTAAAATTTGGTTCCCATGTAAATTAAATTTATTAATTTTTCTGGCGACGATTTCTTTAAAAATTAAATATGATGCTATTAGATTTTTTCCGGTTCTTCTATTTCATACAACTTTCCTTTAAGGACATACTCTAGTTCCAATATCACGTATTATTATTATTATTATTATTAAAAAATATTTCAACTCTTTCGTAACAGTAACGGTATCGATGCAATTGTACAATGAAATGCAAAAATTAACT
>NW_020438892.1:870002-890500 GCF_000699045.2 Agrilus planipennis
ATATATATATGTGTATTGTTACCGTATCGGGACCTTTTTGATCTCGACATTATTAAATACAGACACATTGATACGTTTATTATACAATGACTTCAATCGTGCCAACTTGATAAATCAAAAGCAACGGTACTTGTTAATTAATGTAAGAAAAGTATTAGGTACCAAGACAATTACTTTTATTATACGTATATTTTCATGTAAGGGCACACTTACACCATTAACTTATTGTTATCTTTTCATAACTTTTGTTTCGGGTTCCTGAAATACAGGTAGCACGTAAAATTTCCAAAAATTTCTTAGTACTTCGTTGCTAGACCTTTCGAACAACATCCCACATGATACACCACCGAAAATTCCTTTGTTTTTTTTTTTTTAATAATTTATTAGCCCCCCCCCCAGCACCCCCCCCTTAACGGTACGTTCCCATCTTTTTACGTACCCCTACGGACGGCGGAAATCTATTAAATCGAATTAAAACAAACGCATCTATTTAAAACAAGGAAAAACAAAACACTTTCCCATCTGGCAACGCAGCGCCAAAACAAAAGCGGGAAAAACTGCGATCGCCCACGCTATTTAAGAGTTGTTAAGGCTGCCGCGGTTGCAACACGGAACAAAAGACGACGGTTTATAAAGTGTATAAAAAGTGCCGGAGTGCGCATAGTCAGTTTCGTTATTAGATGCGGGCTTAATTTCGTAAAGCCGGTATGACGGCAGAATTTATTTATTACACACACACACACACACACACATACACAAATAATAAAAACGAATGAACATATTTTGTAATGTATTGCACGTGGATATGGTAACGGGTGGGAGACGCGACGATCCGTTATTTCCGTTTCGCGTGGAGCATTTCCATGAGGAGGGTTTGGGTGGGGGCGCCCCCGTTGCAATGTTTATGGTACAGGTGCTCCTCGCCTCTGGCCGCCAGCGTGTGAATGTCGGACAGTAATTGCATCATTTTGCTAAACTTGTCCTGAAACAAACAAAACAAACCCGGTAAACAAAAAAAAAGAGACGGCGTCATGCGCTAAGAAACAATCGATGGTTAAAACAAGAGAAACAATGTCTCATCATTGTTACAAGATAGTCAGTCGGTCGCAATTTCCGAAATCTGAAACTGCTTATGCCTCCCCCCTATTTTCCCCCTCATTAAGCTCCCTCACGTTTAGTTGTAACCCCTTCCTCTTTCCAACGTTGCGCAAAAATGTTAATAATCTCGCGTAAAATAACTATTATCCTTGTCTACTTAACAAAATTCAATGTTAGTTAACACACTCGTTGACCCCCCTTCCCCCTTACAACGCATCTCAACGATTCACAATACTCCCTTGCGTGGACAAGGTATGAAAATTAAAATTAAGATATTACGTATTCATGCTTTGCGGACCGTTCAGTTGGATAGAATGAGCAAAGACAATTCGTTGATCCGTTCGGCTATCATCATTACATTGAAGGTGGGTGAAGCAGTACTTCGAATACCTTCAATGCCGCATAATACCTAAAGACTGAGCAAGTGTTTTAGTTTGCTCACGGCTTGCAAATCTACAGTAACAAATTGTGTACGAATTACAGCGAAAAATCTTAAACTGCTGACGCCTCAGTTGCATTTAGAAAAGAGACAATTATGCCAACTACTTTTGAGATATGTGTACCCCTCGTGTGAACCACCCCGAGCTGCCAAAAATTAATATAAACAAATCTCACCTGTACTTGAGGGTAACATGTCACAGTGTATTCTAGTAGCGCTTGTTGTACTTGTTCATATCCATCTTGAACGTGTTTTCTGTTTGTGATGCCTCGGACTTCTGAAACAAAAGAAAAACGTAATTCCTTGCCATTCGAAATTACAAGACATCTGAGCAACGGTCTTGGTATGCTCACGATGCTTCTTTGAGGGCGTACAAAATGGATACTAACCGGGGTTAAGTAGAAGCAGAAACTTCAAGCATATGTAGTCGCTAACGTCGAACTTGAGTTCTTGCAATTTTGATGTGATGTCGTTGAAATGATCGGCCAGCGATGGCACCCCGAGCAACCCCAGACTGAGGAGGTCGAATTTTTGGCCGTTGTGTAACGTCGTCTCGTCAGGTAGATTGTTGTGCATACGTTGATGTATGTGGTCCAACACCAGCATGTCCGACCACGAATGTTGTAACAATTTCATCTGGTCATCGACCTGCAACAGAAACAAAAGAAAAACATAAAACAAAAAATAAATTGTGGCAGCCATCACAAATATTAAAAGTTTCATCACATTTCATGTTACAAAAACTATTCTCCTAATAAATTTCTAGTATATGCACCCAGTAGATATTAAACGCCATAATCTGGGTTATCATTTAATGAATAATTTTTTAAAATTGGATCAATAGTTTTGGATATAATCCCATGTAGAGAAGAACAAAACAAATATCTAGATTTTTAGTCTCTTATCTTCGTTAAGTATTACGGGGAATTAACAATTAAAACTTTTAGATTTAAGTTTAAAGTATCTATATGTAGTCTATGTTAATCTTCATAATCTGAACTATCGTTCGGTGAACAATTTTATGTGATTCGATCAGTAGTTTTAGAGATAATCCCACACAGACAGGAACAAAACAAATGCGAAGATCCAGTAAACAAACGCCCTGTATGTTAGTGATGTAAAACGTTAGAAAACAATAGAAAATATGGTAAAACAACGCGGGCTTTTATGCAATTAAACAAATGAGTCATCGACTTTAATAATAATTGCGGCAAACGATGTTAAAAACACCTTATTGCTTATTGAACTTGGCCTAAAAATCAACCGTTTGTTGTAATCCAAAGTTTCACTTTCAAATTCGTCCATATCTATCTCTGCAACATAGCTAGCGTTGCTCTTTGCATAATTGTGTGTATAAGTGTGTGTGTTGTGCAAATATGTACGTTTTTACATACATGCATGCACATATGAATATATATTAGAGTCTTTAGAAAACTAGTTAGCTGACTATGACGCAATTCTATCATGTTAACAAATAATACCATACAACATCGTTGCTAAAATTACTTTTGCGACATTTAGGTTAAAATTAAGCGAGATAGATAAGAGATATGGTACTTCACTTTGGATAAACGCGAAAATCGATGTACAATACTTGCCGAAAAAACTAAACATTATCTCAAATTGTAAAGTTTTGCGCAAAATTGAAGTGAATTGATCTATAAAACATTTGAATCAAGACATGTATCATGTTGTTTATAGCGAAACAAACAATAATCAAGCAATTGTTGTAACTCTCACAAACATTTGAATACAGTATTCGTATTATCGAGTCATCAATACAATCTCCAAAAACATTTGAAAGAAAATTTTTACTAAGAAACAAAAAATAATTAGCCAACTGTTTTAATTTTGTTAAGAAATAAAAAAATTGAAGATCAAATCTAGCGCCTCAAACACAATTATTCAGTTGTTACTTATACATATATTAATTTAATTTGGAAAATTCACCCCTCGTCCAAAAAAAGAATATTAAGAATTAAATTAATTACCATTTTATTCTTTTGGTTTGTACCTAACTGAAATGTCCTTTTTAAAGTTAATTTGTGTCGGAAATTAACTCTCCGAATTATAGAAGCCAGTAAATTTTTAATTAAAGCAAAAACCCATTTAACTTGGTTCTTATTAAAAAGAATCTGTAGCTTGATATTACTAACGGACTTTTGACAATTTGGGTCAAATTTAGGTAATTAAAACAGGAACGAACAAACGTCTATATGTATTTGACTTCGATTTACTCGAATTTAGCAATTATTTAAGTAATTCAACCAAGATCTTCAATAGACCTAATCGAAATGCCTAAAACGTGGACAATTTTAATTATTATTGTATACTTCCTTAAAGAAATTTTAATTACCACTTATATAATCATCCTGAAACCAAATAATTAAAAAATACAGTTAACATTACTGACCTTCAAATACCAAACAAGTCATTGTCTTGCCATTACTAACTGCTAAATTTTATTTCCGTCTTCATCGACCTTTCTATTATAATTATCTAACAACAGGAAAATTCATTACAGGTCTGTTGACGTATCAGAGCAAAAGTAACTGTTTTTAGGCTCGCTTTTGAAATTTTTTCTATGATTAAACGCCTTTATTGCGTAGGCCAATATTTTTGATCGCCACTGTACACCGCGGTGTCCCAAATTTGAAGTTAACAAGTGCGTTACTACACTAAATTTTCATTTGTTTATTAAACTAGGACACTTCGATTGCACCTTTATAATTGTGCTGCTGCAAATCAAGAAGGCAGCGACGAAAAGCATTAGAAAATCGGCGATTAGATCCTTCAACTATTTTTTTTTTTTTGATAGCATTTTTTTTTTTAGAACGATGAAAACAAAAGACTGTTGCTGTCGTTGTCAATTATTTTGTCTGTTTTGTTATAAAAATGGCACAGCCGATTTGTCAATAGTCAATTTTTACTACAGTCTTATTACAGCCCATGCACATGCTATTTGGTCCAAGGTCATCAAAATATTTACTGTGCCAATTTCTAGACAAAACTAGTAGATACTATATACGTATACTTGTATACACAACATTTGCAACAGCGATGTTGTCAGACTAATAAGAAAAAGAGTTTTAAGGTGAAAATGTCTTGTAGATAAATCTTTAATCTTTCCGATTTATTAAAATTTTAATTTTTCACATAAAGTAGATACAATAAAAAGTTGAAAATGGAAAATTAATTTAAATTACCTGTGGTCCGCCCTGTAAATATCCAATATTTAATAATAACAAATATATCACTTTTTTATGAAAGATTTAATTAAAACTGCTTAATTAGATACTTATTTACATATTTGTATACGTATGTATCATAGAATCTGGCAACAGCGGCTGATATACCGTATATTTTTGCGTTATCTCAGATCTTAGTAACTGATACACGTTCGTGTTGCAACGCGCGACTAAAACAATAAAAATCTATCAAAATGTCAAAGTGTGTTAAGGCGATGCAAAAAAAAATCGAACGCGATGTATTAATATCATTTATGACGTAATAAAAGTTTCGATATAATTATATTCGAAGCACCACCGTTGCGACCCAAATAGTTTTTGTATAAGATATAATTAAGTAATAAAAAAAAATAGAACAAAACACTAATCACAGAAAACAATCGAACATCTCATCATAATTACCAACAGAATACCTATTTTTTGACATCAAACACAACAAAAAGGAATCTAATGCCTAAGGCGAATTATTTATTTGACAAGGAGTATTTAAATTATTTCCTTTTGGGCCTAAGGCGAACAAAAAATTTATTTCTACATTTTACTGATGCCTGTCGCTTAGTGTCCTTTATAAATTTATCCCATATTCCTAACTGTTTAAGAATAGTGATCCAAAAAGTCTAAAACTATTCGTTGATGTCTTAGGTGTCGTATTTTTTTTTACATATATATATAAAATATTTGTAGTTCTGAAGAACAAAGTAATAAAAATTGATCATTTTAGACATTTAGGTCATCTAATTGATACATAGATCAACATTAGATGTTGGCAATATGTACGGGCTGCAAATGAGGTATCAAGTACCTAATCCATAAAGCTCAGTGGGTTTGATACTTTTAAAAAGTAGAAAACAAAAAATTAATTCGCTTTTTTTTATTTCAACGACATTTGAACGATTGCCTTCTGATTGGTTGGATTTTCCAAAACAAAAACGGTCGAGTTTCAGTTGTTCCTGTTCCTGTTTCATTTTCCCGTTTCAATGCGTCTTGAGGAACGCTGCGGTCCTATTATTAGCATAGGAAGAAGGTGGGTGGTATAGAATATATTTCGCAATAAAAATTCGCTCAGAACGAGTACTTGACCCACTAACAATGGCCTATTTCGATGCGTACACGTGCTAGACCTTCCACAATCAATAAAGTGACTTGAAGAGTCCTAGTTTCGGGGGCAGCCTGATGTTGGCGCGTGGCTATAACAATTTTCACGTTGACGTACGTAGAAGCACGATTTGCGTCCCGGCAGCACAAAGTAGGTCATCACAGAATAGCGAATGACGAAAGAAAGGGGGGAAATGGGTAAAACGATACTCAGGGTGATTAAAGTAAATTAAAAACAAAAGATTGCCTTTAAACAACTTTCAGTGAAGGTGGTGGTGGATGTTTCATAGATAATCCCGTACAAACGGATTTGTTTAAAGTTGGAATTCATGAAAACTGTTTTTTTTTTTTGTAATAAGAAATTTTTCACGATCTTAATCGTTGACGCTCAATGATAATTTGCTGGTAAAAATTGGTGGATGCGCCGTACACAATCAATTGTTTTTATTCTTTTTCCGACGATTTTTCGTTCAAATGTTAAACAATTGCTAGCAAAAACGATTAAACAAATGCCACAGAATATCGCACTTCGATTTTTTTTTCGTATTCTTTTGTTTTACAAGGACCATCCTACTTATTCCTGCCATACTGTTGTTTGAACAAGTAATTGCAATTCACTTAGCGTCTTGGTGTCTTTCAATGAATGCAATCTAAGTATATTTTATTATTACTATCCCAAACACTCTCGATTTTGATGAAAACATCTCAAGAGAGCCATTCAGGGCCACACTTGACCCACTGGCAATGGCCTACTTGAGTACTTTTATTATATATGTGTGTGTGTGTGTGCTACACATACACATATATATATGTGTATTGTTACCGTATCGGGACCTTTTTGATCTCGACATTATTAAATACAGACACATTGATACGTTTATTATACAATGACTTCAATCGTGCCAACTTGATAAATCAAAAGCAACGGTACTTGTTAATTAATGTAAGAAAAGTATTAGGTACCAAGACAATTACTTTTATTATACGTATATTTTCATGTAAGGGCACACTTACACCATTAACTTATTGTTATCTTTTCATAACTTTTGTTTCGGGTTCCTGAAATACAGGTAGCACGTAAAATTTCCAAAAATTTCTTAGTACTTCGTTGCTAGACCTTTCGAACAACATCCCACATGATACACCACCGAAAATTCCTTTGTTTTTTTTTTTTTAATAATTTATTAGCCCCCCCCCCAGCACCCCCCCCTTAACGGTACGTTCCCATCTTTTTACGTACCCCTACGGACGGCGGAAATCTATTAAATCGAATTAAAACAAACGCATCTATTTAAAACAAGGAAAAACAAAACACTTTCCCATCTGGCAACGCAGCGCCAAAACAAAAGCGGGAAAAACTGCGATCGCCCACGCTATTTAAGAGTTGTTAAGGCTGCCGCGGTTGCAACACGGAACAAAAGACGACGGTTTATAAAGTGTATAAAAAGTGCCGGAGTGCGCATAGTCAGTTTCGTTATTAGATGCGGGCTTAATTTCGTAAAGCCGGTATGACGGCAGAATTTATTTATTACACACACACACACACACACACACACATACACAATTATTGCTCCACGCTGACTGCGATGCAGTCGTAATCGTCGAGGTTCACTTGTCAAATGGGTCATGACATGGAACGTGGTAATTATCATTGTATGCTTGCTTGCTCGCTTGCTTACTTACTTTGAACACTGACGTGCAACACGTTGCCGTTTATACTAGGTAAACTTTAAAATTATTATCAAAATAGCGACGAATATTCCTTAGAATTACAAAAAACAAATGACGAACTGACAAAACATTCTTTTGTTTTTTTTTTTTTAAGTTTTCTTCTGTCATAAGATGACACGTACTAATTTCGTCGAGCAAGTTCAGAACATCCATATGATTAAAAGCACCCATATGTTTTGAGCAATAATCTAATCTAGGTCTACCTCTCTAAACTCCTGTTTCTGCTTCTGATACGTCTCTAATTGACTTCCATAGCGCCCCCTGTTTTCCTACTAACTCTAACACCACCACACTATCTCTAAGGTCAGTTTGCTTGATCCTAATATTGATCCCTAAATCCCTAAAGTTGTCTTGTCCTTAATAATAATATTGATCTCATCTTTGACATGGATACAAACTAAAAAATACCGGTGACAATGTACATCCTTGATGCCTGATTCGATTCCTTAATGTTTACTTCACTACGACGTTGCCCAAATCGTACAGCTTTTCTCGGTGGACCATCCGGTACCTATCTACCTGATTTAGACAGGACTCCGTTAGATCCTTACTGAAAATTACCCTCTGTCAAACTCTTTTAAATTTTGGATAAATCCAAACGTACTTTGACGTGTTCAATCTGAATTTGATCTACACATCAAGAACTACGTACAAGAATCCAAAGATTTAAAATGTTTGGCAGGGGGTCATTTTTCGTATGGATCTGGAGGGGTCTTTTCAAAATCATTTGGACAAAAGGTAGGTGGTACCTGCCTGGTCCATCAACATTAGACTACTTTCCGTAAGGATCTAAAGGATCCTTTTGCAGATGTTTTTAAATTTTCAGACCTCTAATTGTGAGGCCTTTTCAGTACTTTGCTTCAGTTGCCAAAATACATATTTTAGACCACGTGTAGATACTTAGAATCAGGGGCGGCCTTTGGGGGTGGCGAACAGGGCAACCGCCCGGGGCCTCGCTCTTGCAGGGGCCTCGCGCACTCGCGCAACAATCTAATTAGAAAATATTAGGTAGTAATAGTACATAGGTACTACTAATGTTTATTTGAATTTCCTAATAGTCTTAAAAGAAGCCGCAAATTTGTTAGATATCTTTGTTTTTATCAATTTTATCTTTAATTTTCGATAAACAATTTAAAACTGTAAACTTATTATTGAATCACGTTTTGCATTTTTCAAGTATCATCATTAAAATTAATTAGCAAAAATTTACCCGCCCCGAACCTTCCAATGACTAAGGCCGCCCCTGCTTAGAATCATAAATGCGTTTCGGGAAATAAGTCTCACTCCCCATCATTTGGATTTGATCCATCGAGGAAAGCTATAGAATTTGGGCAACATCGGACAATTTTCCGGAAGAATCTAAAGGGTCCTTTTGCAGATATTTTTAAATTTTTAGACCTCTGCTTGTGAAGTCTTTTCAGTACTTTACATCAGTTACCAAACTACATATTTCAGGCCACATATAGATACTTAGATTCACGAACGGGTTTCGGGAAGTAAATACGGTACTCCCACCCTACATGGGAGTTCCCCCCTTTCGACCCGAAGAGTGCCGCACGCGTCTGCGCAAACACCCCATTTCGAAACAACAAAGCATGCTTACCTTGAGATCCTTGAAGAACACGGAATTCCTCGCCCAGTCAACTTGCGAGAACAAATTCTGGTCCAGCACTTTGCACATCAGTTCGAACAGGTCCACCTCGCACTGGTTGTATGTCTGATTTTGCAACAACGAGTACAACGAATTTTGCCACTCGCGATCGTCAATTGCTTGCACAAAGTCCCGTATGAGCGGCGACACCTTGATACCCGACGGCGGCACGCCGACGCTACCCGGTGCCAGCACCGTCGTGGACGTCGTCGTTGTACCGCCGCTGCTCCCGCCGTCGAACTGGAAGCTTTTCGGACTTAGCGAGTGCGGCGAGGTTGCCGTGGTCGAATTCGCCGATGCCCAAAGTTTACTTTCGTGACCGCCGCCCCCACCGCCCGCACCCGGTATAAGCATGGGAGAGCCGGCGCCCGAAATGCCCACTATCTGAAGGGCCGGCTGCTGACTTGACGCTGGCTGCATCAATTGGGCGGAACTGACCTGGAAATGAAGGAAAGACGAACCGGTTACATAGGCCTAAAAATTTCGTACGAACATTTTGGGTTTTACAAGTTTTTCGGTGCCGTTCCCACGCACGAAGAGGAAGTAAAAACCTCTCCCACTTCTAGAACTGGCACCCATTTTAACGACCATTACCCCCAAGTCGACGTACCATTAACTAAATACATGGAACCTCGCTTGGAGGTAGCGTGGAGATAAGGAAACCTCATCGTACGTGAAGATTTCCAATAACATAGAATCAATTATAAAGTAGTACCATGCACAATTGACTCGTGGGCATCTTCTTCTGATGTTGACCAACTTCTGGGAGCAGTTAAATATCTCCTGCTCAAACCTATTTCTATTAGATATATTTAGAGGCTTTTACTTTTAAATACGTATCCTTTTCAAGGACTGTCAAGGAATAGCCTTCGCACAGGAAGGTCCCGTAAAGAACCATCTGTAACATGTTTTTATGCTTTCAAATGATGCTCTCCAGGACCAACCTAATCAAATTTGCAGTTTCTGGAAGGTCAGGGAATATTTTGATGAAGAATATTCTACGGGGGTTAATACGAGGACCACCGAAAAACAAAATCAAAAAAAAATTGGTAAACGAATTAGGTAGTCATGACTCACTGTTTTTGTCGAAATTTTTGAAAATACATCAACCAAGTTGTGGCGTTGTACGGGTGCGAAACATGGGCGGTGGGCGCGGCGGAAAAGAAAAGGTTAGAAGCGTTCGAAATGTGGTGTTATAGGCGGATGATGAGGATACCGTGGATAGAGAAGGTTAGAAATGAAGGGGTGTTAGAAAGAATAGAAGAACGGAGGACTCTATGCAAGTCAGTAAGAAATAGAGGATTAGTAGGACACCTTCTCAGACAGGAAGGTCTAGTCAGAAACATATTAGAAGCAGAAACAAGAGTAGAGGCAGACCTAGATTAAATTACTGTTCGCAAATAGTTAAGGATGTGGGTTGTTCCAGTTTTAGGGAAATGCGAAGATTAGCCCAGGATAGGAAAGTGTGGAGGTGCGTGTCCAACCAGTCTTAGGACTGACGACCTTATGATGATGATGATGATCAACCAAGTTCCAAAAAATTTGACCGATTTCAACAAAAAAATTAATCCTTTTTTCAAAAAGATAAAATCAATTTAAAAAAAAACATAATACGACTGACCTGTCCTAGTGCTACAGCTATGGGACTCGGCGAAGAATCGGGAGACGATGTGAGCGAAGAGACCTGGGGTATTTGTATTTCTTGTTTGATGTGAATGTTTCCGAAGGGCGAAGCACCCGGTTGTCCGGGGCCCGCTGCTGCATACACGCTCGTCCCGTCTGGTAAATGGCCGCGTTGGGCGATGGTTTGGGCGGCTAGTTGTCGCTGGCGCATCATTTGTAACTTCCGGGCGCGATCTCTTTTGTACATGGGACCGAATTTGTTTCGACCCCCCCGCATCCTATCTGCTCTCACCGCTGAAACAATGAGAAAAAAACGAAAAGTTAGATTATTAATCGCAATTCAGTGTTTAGAAAAAATAGGGAAACAGAAGCCTCTCCAGGGACTGTAGGAAACTACTAAGACATAGAAGGGCCAAACATAATTTTTGTTTTTTGAAAATTCAACTTGTAACCCGTAATTTCGACTTGGATCTTGAAATTTCAATTTGCGTTCCGAAATTTCGACTTGCATTCCGAAAGTTCGACTTGCATTTCGAAGTTTCAACTTGCATTCTGAAATTTTGACTTGCATCTAGAAAAATTTCAACTTGTATCTCGAAATTTCAACTTGCATTCCGAAATTTCAACTTGTATTCCGAAATTTCGACTAGTAACTCGAAATTTTGACTTGCATCTAGAAAAATTTCAACTTGTATCTCGAAATTTCAACTTGCATTCCGAAATTTCAACTTGTATTCCGAAATTTCAACTTGCATTTCGAAGTTTCAACTTGCATTCCGAAATTTCGACTAGTAACTCGAAATTGTGACTTGCATCTAGAAAAATTTCAACTTGTATTCCGAAATTTCGACTTACATTCCGTCATTTCGACTTGCATTCCGAAATTTCGACATGTATCTTGAAATTTCAACTGGAATTCCGAAATTTCGACAGTGCATTCCGAAGTTAGATTTACTATTGATTAACCCATCAGTATAAGAAAATAGGCTTTCACGGACAGAATCACTGGTATCGTAGAATTAAGATTCGGACTGAGGAACCGTGGTCTAAATAAACTGTTAAGTCCAGACGTTTCTTTGGCAACCGTATCAGAAATCCTCAGCACCTACTTTTCACTGCAGTACTACTGAAGATGTCGGCCGTAATCGCCGCCGAAACATCTGAACCTAACAATTCATTTAGACCACAGCTTTTCAGCCCAAATCATAATTACCTATACTCACCAGTGTTGTGACGATTATTGTCTGCGATTAAATTGTTTATTAGGTTAGAATTGAGTTAGATAAGATTGGTTCAACCGTGTTATCAAAAAAAAAAAATACACGACTCACTTCGTTCGTATTGTCTTTACATACCCCAAACTAGGATTGAGTTAGGTTACATTAGGTTGCGATTCAATAGGCATTTAGAGTTACAAGTTGAAATTTCGAGTTGCAGGACAATAAACTTTTAGTTCGCTTATTTCCCAATAAACCTAGACATTTTCAAACGAAAATAAAACAGTAAACCTGCGTAATGGTTTTCGTAAAATTTTAAAATTGCAATAGTAACAATAATGTTGTACAGTGTACACAATTGTTTGCTATACAATTTAATATTTGGTCATACAAATTACAAACGTATTATACATTATACCAATGTATGAATATGTAAAGTAGTTATTGTACGAGTATTTTTTTTTTTTATTCGCTGGAAGCACGGCCGGCTATTTCGAGACAAAACCAAAAATGAAAGTACAAACAGTGCAGCCGATGAAAAATTTCGAAATGTAGAGGCCTTATTTCGTGTCGGTGTACATGTGATTTCACTTCTGCTTTTATGGTCAAACATTGCTCGGACTACTCAAATAATAATTAAAAATTAAATTATATAGGTACATATATATGCATAAGTGACAAACATAAACAGATCAAAAAATTCAATTGATCTTCCGGCATATGCACACAGCAGAACTCGGTTATAGCGTCATCCTCCAAGAACCGGCGATGTATTGACGTAATAAGCGGATGTCGTTGTTCACGGAAGTTTGTACATTCTAATTTCTAAATTTAATTTATTATCAAAGACAAAAGTTTCTCGCCCATCAGTCGATTACTGGAAATTGGTCAAAATGCTAACCTGATTTCGTATTAATTTTCCTGTAATCCATAAGTAAAGAACTATTTTCTGTATTTTTTTCAAAATTTTAGATTGAGTAGTTTCGGAGATAAGGTGAAAGAATGGTCAATTTTCATCTATTTTCTTAAATAAATTTAACACTTAACATTTTTAACATTTACCTTTAATAACATCTATTTTCTTTAGACATGTCACACGATACAGTTTAAAACTTTTCATTTTAATTTCCTATTACCCCTTCGAAAAAGGACCCCCATGTTCAAAATTAATTTATTTACGTGATGCTTTCGTGTCCAACGGACGACAAAAACACCCTTAGAAACACACGACAATGAATAAAAACGAATAATTACAATAATTGGGTCGCAAAGTTAAAATTGAGTGCATAAATAAAATTATAAATAATATTCACTCATATCGATTGATTGGATGTCTTTACCTAATTAAAAAAACTATACCTTGAAAAAAACACCGCACAAGACGAAACGTCGGTAAATTGTACTCAAAATAAACTGATTTTAAAACCCCTACTATTGCCCCTTATTTCTAACTATTCGCTTGGAGGGGAAGAACTGGTCAACATGGTAATAACTAAGTTCAAGAACCCCTACTATTACCCCTTATTTCTAACTATTCGTTTAGAGAGGTAGAACTGGTGAAAATGCTAATAAACTAACTGTATTTATCGTATATGTAAGATGATCGTTCAACAAAAGTAATAGTTTTCATTTAATATGTTATATATTTTAATTCGTGTCAAACAAACCTATTGATAGACAGGCAGCAATTGCGGTGATGGTATGCAACAATTAATCAATTAATATCGATTCGTTTTCTAGAAAAAATAAATGGAAGCCGTTACTGCATGATTATTTATTTATTAATCAATTCTTTTTGGTTACTTTAGACAAATACCAATTAGTCAGAATTACGTACAAATTGAAATGATTAATTGAGTATCTATCTGCCACTTATTGTTTGTTTCAAAACGTCGAACTAATTTGGAGTTTTACAGCACGTGGTTCAATTAATCTAAGTATCTAATTTTGGGATTCAAAACCTTAAGGAAAAGACATTTTTCTAAGGACAATCGTACATAATCGAATAAACAATATGACATTCATAATAACAACAACGACTATTTATTTAATTTATTTAATGAACAAACCTAAGTGTATGTGTAAATATACATATATAGATAAAGTCAATTGTGTTACATATCGCAATTCGGCCGATAAAAAAAAAATAAATGAATTTATTAGATATGACATAAAATTAAAAAGTAGGTCAATCTATTAATACCTATGATTTTTTTAATCACATCTATCTGAAAACATCACCCGCTTCTATGAAAACTGTCCCCAAATAATCGAACTATCAAAATAGTTCAAACATTTAATCTTTTGATGATTGCAATTGCATTTAATAAAATTTAACAATAAAAGGTGGAAATAAAAATTATCTCTTTTTAGGTCAAGGTCAAACCCTAAATATATCAGTTTTTCCTACAATCCATACGTCGACGCCTGCTCTTAAATTAAGCGCCATTGACAAAATTATATCGCCACGTATTTAATCACCTTCTTGCACTACTACTACTTTTATTTAACTTATTGCTGTCTAATTAACACTTCTATTATTAATTAGTTAACAATTCACCACTATAAGAACACTGTCACTTGTTTGGTTTGTATCGCCACTCGATCTCGCGACAACTATGTCCTAGAATGATCCAGTACATGCCTTCTAGAAACCTGGTCTTCTTTGCCACTATGTGTTGGACTCCCTACACACATGTGACAATATTGATCAATAACTCAAACTAGTATATTATTGTTACTAGATGATAACCATGAAATCCGAATTTAGTCCCTTCTTTAATTTTATTTTAGGGGTAGTGTCTTTAATTTTCACCACTGTTGTCCTACTGCTACAAACATTCACAATCAATTGATACTTTTGGGACTTGTAGCCATTGAGACATTTCATCACGACGATCCCAAGGACATTTTTCCATCATTCAACATTTTTGGGACTTGTAGACATTGAAATATTCCTTCAGGACAATCCCAAGGAAGTTTTCTTCCATCACTCGATTTTTTTGGGACTTGTAGCCACTGAGACATTTGATCAGGACGATCCCAAGGACATTTTCGTCCATCACCTCATATTTATGGGACTTGTAGCCATTGAGACATTCCATCAGGACAATCCCAAGGAAGTTTTCTTCCATCACTCGATATTTTTGGGACTTCTAGCCACTGAGACATTCCATCAGGACAATCTCTTCCATCATTCGATATTTTTAGGATTTTTAATCATTGAAACATACGATCAGGACGATCCCAAGGACATTTTCCAAAATTCCATCATTATAATCGACCGAAACCTATTTTCTTACCAACAACCCCCCCACGTAAAACCCCACTGTCCTTAACAATAATGGATGTGTGACTTCCAACAATATCTGTAACGTTTTATTAAGTTTCATCGTTTCGTTACAACAACAAGATTTTCTTTTCATTCATCCGTCTTATCGTACTTACAAATAAGTGAATATTTACGCAAACACAACATGAAAGATTGACAGCGAGTGTGTCTCCGACCACGAATAGGATGTTTCAGCAGATAATTATAGTTCAAAGCATTCATCCTCAAGGCCTTCAACGTTTATTAATAATATACCGTACAATATATGCCTACATGTACGCGGCATGACACGGAACGTTTTTAGAATATCTCCGCGACTGCCAAAATAACGCAACGAGAACGATCACTTCCTAAAGAGGCCAAAAACCTCTCGAATCCAGCAGTCCGCCAAAAAACTATTGACCAATAGAAATTCCAACTAACGATAAATAGAAAACAAATCACCTGCTTTTTTTCCATCGGGGCTAATTAAGGACAACCAGGTACGTTACGCCAAGAGTTTACCGTAAAAAGCCGATGTAAATTGCAAAACTAATAATAATAATAATAAGAGCAACAAAAAAAGATCGATCAGGCAGGCAAACTTTATAACGAACGTAATGGCATTTGAGAATATACGAGTGCGGCAAAGAGAAAAACGGAACGTCATTGAAAATGGTCCTTGTCCTTTTTACTACATGTAACACACAAGCGAGCACAAAAATAACAGAAGCACGGTGGGTACCGGATGAAACAGTTTTCTTGCAATTTCGGTCAACCGAATTACCGAAATTTGCCTCAATTTATATCTGACACTTTGCACAATCATCTGACGACCTACAATTAGATAACAAAATAGAAACTACTTTTATAGTATGCTCCTAGTCCTGGATCATCATTATATGATCGTCAGTCCTAAGACTGGTTAGACACGCACATCCACTCCTTCCTATCCTGAGCTAATCTTCGCATTTCCCTAAAGCTAGAGCAACCCATATCCTTAACTATTTGCGAACAGTAATCTAATCTAGGTCTACCTCTGACTTCTTTTTATTGAAGGCGACTCGACCCTGCGCTATCCTCTGCTTTATATCCCTACTACTCCTTCCGCCCTGACTTATCTGACTTCCTAGATACCTAAAATCAGCCACTTCTTCTAATTTTTCGTCTCCTATCTTTATATTCATTCTTTTCCTACTTTTTCTTCCCTTGCATACCGGTATTTTTGTTTTACTTTTATTTATTTTCATACAATACTGTTTTGTCAATACCGCTTCCATTTTATTTAATGCTATCTCTAACTCCTCCTTGTTAGATGCTTATACTACTATATCATCTGCAAATCTAATCATACTAATCTTTTGCCCCTGTATATCTATCCCTACAGTTGTACTGTCTTTAATAATGTTGATCGCGTCTTCGATGTATAGATTAAAAAGTAGCGGTGACAGTGGGTATCCTTGTCTGACTCTCTTCTTAATATTTACTTCTCTACGTTGCTCTCTTATTATTTCTGCGAGGGGTGTAGCTATTAATATTGGAAACCCGATATCGGCCCGGGATGACTTCCCTAGCATAAATATACTATAAAAAATAAATGAAAACACAAACTTATTTCCAAAAATAATCGCTCTCGACCTTGATGCAGTCGTGATTAGAATAATTTATTTATGCATCGATGTACATTATCTGACTCATCTTTATGTACCATCAAACAACCTTGATTTTATATCTCGGAAAAACAAAACCAAATTGATTTTGTCTTTGACCTAATAATTATTTATTTTGATTTTTATCGATCAATTAAACAGTACGTAGTACCTATTAACTGTTTTACAGGTACCTATCTACATATACATACATATACATATATATATATAGGACGAGTCCTTGACATACTTATTGCATTTTTTCTATAGGTACATACATATGTACTGTACCGTTATATACTGAAAAAACAATACTACGCGATCTTGACCTATTGAAAATTCTGTCACAAAATTGATTCGTTTTAATAAACCATTACTGTTCGATATACGTAAATGGAATACGTTTGTGACTTGTGAGATTTTGAGCTAGCTATAAGTACATACTTCTTTAGCAAGAACAAAAATGGTGAATATGAAAAAAAAACAGCTGAATCGTACAGAATAACCTTTCGACTTCGCATTCATCAAAAATGGGTTTCAGCTAATAAATTAAATTACATGTAACAACATTATTTTTCAAGGTTGGAGAAAGTTTTTGAACATAAGAAAACGTTATTTGTGTTTATATTAAAGCAACGCATAATTTCCAGTTATTACAATTCTAATAAAAAAAAAATTACAATCCACACGTAACTAATGAATCATTCAATTAAGTAATTAATTAACATATTAGAGCGATTTTCTTGCCAGTTCCGTTTTTTATTCAGACGTACGGAACCATAAAAGTAATGACAAAGAAATGTGTAACTTCTACGATCGGTAAAATATTTGCCTTATCTGTATGTATGTATACAGGTACGGCAAAATATTCACCGAACATAAAAGTTACATATTTCTTTGCCGATTTAATCGTTATTGCTTATTATCAATTATTATTTATTAAACTATGCATGCTAATATTGTAGACTCGTGTTTATATGATTTCGAATAACGTGTTCTTCTGTGTGTGTAAGATATCGTAGTAAAATGCACCAATGTCTGCTGTAAAATTGTAGTTGGCGATGATCCAAACACGATGAATTAGACATAAAAGTATTCAATGGTGGAGTAGCTACAAACACAGCATTTTAGAATGCATCCAAGGCCGCGTGTGGTAAACGTTTGAATACATAAAAATCGGAAGTGGATTCGAATTTAATCAGGCAGGCTGATTTGTTGCACTCCTTTCAGCTTTCAGGGATATTTTTAGTCACTTCCGGCAATTTTATTTGCATTTAGCTAGGTACATTAAAACGAAACCGAACAAAACAATTTCTATGCTACTTTCAATTTTTAAATAAAAGAGACATTATATTTTCACATTTCATGCAGCCTGGATGTTTGTCAGTTGTTTTGGCCATCTTTTTTGTTTTTCAGTGTTTTGTTTTATAAATGCAACATGATTTTATAATGACTTTGTTTCTTACAAATGGAAAACATTGAATGGTTTCTTTTACAAGAATAATAGATTTTTGTGCAGGTATACTTATTTAATTCATAATTTCGTAGAAATGTAACGATTAAGTTCAATTAAATTAAAATCAAAAACCTATAAGTAATTTCGAATAGAACTTTCGACCATTTCACTGTAGGAGAAAGCTTTAAGAAAGCGTCTTTGTCATACGCAAAAACCCATGAGTATTTACCAGTAAATTAATTAATAATGATTTTAGACTAATTACGTATTTCAGAATATATTGGTCACACAATTACTGAACAATTGTCGGAAAAATGACAATTTCCCTACACTTACCTACGATGACGTATACAACTGATTTCAAATTTATCGATTTGTTATTAATATTTATTTCAAAATCGATTGATGTTAAGAGAATTTAAACAATCCTATCATTAATTTTCGAGGTGCTACTTATCCTTACAT
Source organism: Agrilus planipennis (assembly GCF_000699045.2). Lineage (NCBI taxonomy): Eukaryota > Metazoa > Arthropoda > Insecta > Coleoptera > Buprestidae > Agrilus > Agrilus planipennis. The sequence continues at coordinate 888,985 of NW_020438892.1, forward strand.
AATTTTTATCATTCTAAAAACACAGGACACTCTAGTACCTACACCATAATATAAGCTAACTTCAATAGTTCGTTCATATCCTGGTCAGTTTTAATAACACCTACAATACTCCGCCCAAAAAACAAATTCCCATTTTTCTCATTGGCCAATTAGTTTGGCGATTGTTTATTACGATAAACATATCGGAATAATCAATTTTGTTTATTTCCAAAACGGGGAGCAAAATTGACATATGCATACAAATTCAGAGCTGCCCATGATGTATAGTAATCGTTATGTGCTTTAGTAAGTTTAAGACACTGAGAGGTGTGTTTTGTACCATGCTGGTGTCCACCATCACGCTATAATGATTAACTAGGCTAATCCTAAATGATACACATGTTTACAGAATACATTCACTTTATACGTATATTTTATATTAGAATAATAATAAGTATCCATCATTATATTGTTAATAATAAATACTACAGTAAGTTATTTAAATAGAAATCAATTTTTTTACAAGTGTTCCGCGTGGATAATTTGATTTGCACCCTAAGAATCCCGTACCTTCGATATTTACAAACAAAAACAGTACGTACAACATTGAGCAATAATCGAAGTCACTTGGCAAATGTTTATTCAAATAATGGTCTCCGAAGCGAACGATAATGGATTGAAGAAACAGCTGACTGTTGGAAAAACAAAACAGAACAAGATGAAAATAAAAAAAAAAAAGAACGAGAAACAATGCGTTGCAGTTGTTCAATAATAACGAGTGAGTAGTGTATGCGCCTTCGCCTCCTATGACCCGATTATAAGACTGCACGTGCCCGATGCATATATGAACGTTTCGTATTTGGTCTCATTGTAATCAACCGAAACAATCGGTTGTAGTATTTATGGCATGGAATACTCCCAGATTCAGTTGTATACAACGAAACAACGAATAATCGCCCACGGCGCCGCATACCAATACAAATTACTAAATATTCCGTACAATAATTTATTATAATACATATATCTGCTAGATAATGCTTAGCAAACGGTGATTTTTTTAAATAATTACGTTCAGGACTTGTTATGAGACAAGACAATTAATAGTACTTTACATTATGTACCAAAGGAAAAAACCTAGTGTAAGGCATTCCCTTCTGGGCGTAAGGGAGGCTAACTTCCGGGTGGGAGTGACGTACTTTCTTTCCAAATACTATTTTCCCGAAAGAACGATTTTTTCCGATTTTGGGGACAACAAAGTGCAACAAAATGTTTTTCCCCAAAAAGAAGTAAATGAGATTCCTGATTCCTTGCCAGGAAGGGCACGTTGAAATAGCTCGAGGCTGAAACCAGGAAAATGGTACTCTCGGGTCAGTAGTATGGTAAAAAGTTTATAACCACTTGAAAGGCCTGGGATTATCCTCGAAGCTCGATGTATGGGTTCCCCATGTTCTCACAGAGAGAAATCTGTGTCGCCGCATTGACGTCTGCGATTCGCTTCTCAAACGTCACGAAAATGATCCGTTTTTGAAGCGCATCA
>NW_020438892.1:893143-895706 GCF_000699045.2 Agrilus planipennis
AATCTAGGTCTACCTCTACCCCTCCTAACTCCTGTTTCTGCCTCTAATATGTCTCTGACTAGACCTTCATTCCTGACAAAGAGTCCTACCAACCTATCTTGTTCGTCTATTTCTAATTGACTTGTACAGAATCTTCTGTTCTTTTATTCTTTCTAATACCTCTTCATTGCTAACCTTCTCTATCCACGGTATCCTCATCATTCGCCTGTAACACCACATTTCGAACGCTTCTAACCTTTTCTTTTCCGCCGCTCCCACTGTCCATGTTTCGCACCCGTACAACGCCGCGCTCCAAACATACACCGTTAACAATATTTTTCGAATTTCTAAATTAACCGTTCGCGAGCATAGAAGTGACTTTTTTTATTGAAGGCGACTCGACCCTGCGCTATCCTCTGCTTTATATCCCTGCTACTCGTTCCGTCCTGACTTATCTAACTTCCTAGATACCTAAAATCAAGCACTTCTTCTAATTTTTCTTCTCCTATCTTTATATTCGCTCTCTTGCGCTCTTTCTTTTACTGGTACTATAATTATTTTTAAAAATTTCAATTCAGAACAAGAAAAAATAAGGCAAGAACACAAGTTCGTCAAATACTTACTAACCATTACAATTTTAAGAGATAAGGCTAATTTTTCGTAAAGACCTGGTTGCTTTTTGATAATTCTAAGTAACTTTTTAGTTTGATATTGTGTAGATGGTTTTTCATTGAATCTTCTTCATTGAATGACTGACATAACTGAGTGACTACGTGATTAGCGCGCGGTTTAATTTAAACGTAATATGGAGAGGCAAGACCTACTTTGGCGCTACCGAGACGTCTTATTACACTTGTCTTCTGTAATAGCCATCGCGATTCGTCGTCATTACGCTTTCTATTACACAATTGCGACGGAAGAAAGTGGAATTAATGTTAATGAATGAAAGTGGTAAATGTGTGGTGTGTATATCAGCGTCAAAGAATACGAAACCATCGGGGTACATCTTCTTCATCGTCGTTAAACGTTACACAAATTTACTTCTTTTAGATTTTTCAAATTGTGTACTTATAATGGTTTTGTTGTTAATTAACTAATTTTGAAATTTGTTTTCTTTTGATACGACACTCGACGTACTTCAATGTTTCAAAATTTCAGATATCTCACGCCCACCGCCTCCCCTAACAAAAGTTAACCTAATAGATACTGTGCTTTGATTTTCTTTTCTTTTATCGGCTTCATTTATCTGTTTCAACGTCCCGCCCCCTTCTTCGTAACTAATTCAAATTCTCGATACTCATTTTTTATTTTCTACTTCAAAGATTTCTACTGCATTTGTTTCAATAGAAAATTAAAATTGTATTATTTCGTTGTTTAAATATTACGATCACACGTAAGGATTTTGTTTTTGTTAACAGTACAATACATTGACTGTTACTTTAGGGAAAATTACAAATAACAAATGGTATGTATACGCAATAATACATTGCAAGCCAATTTTATTGCTATATTTAATATCTGTTATCCAAATTTCTTGACATAGCATTGAAGTCTCCGAAGTATATGACGTTTTATTAAAATTATTTGTTGTAAAAATGCTTTGGGCTAACAAACAATATCATTTAATCAATATCGTTTGATAACTGCTCCATATTTTATCCAATTTTATTGGAGGTTTCTTTCTTGACGCAGCATCGAAGTCTCCGAAAAAATTCTGATTATTTTGACGTTATTTGTTACAAAACTGTCATGAATGCTTTGGGCTAACAAACAATGTCAATCTGAGACAACTAGAACGACGTTTTGGGATGAAAAATGACTTTAGGGAAATATGAAGTTGTGCCAGTTGTTTCAAAATGATATTATTCTTTGGCCCAAAGTATTTCTTGACATTGTTGTAAGAAATAATCCTAATGTGTGTCCAATACAATAATAAAAATAGGCATCGCATCATCGTTTGTCAATTATTATTATTGGAGTTATTTGTGTCATTATAAAGTGTTACAAAGTGCATGACCAAAGCAAGCCAACGCCAACATCGGCAGTCGACTAGGCGCGTTTGCCGCAATTTAAATGTCTTATAAAAGAAATCGAAAGTGAAGTGTGAACAGTCCACCTCCTGCTTGACGATGATGGTGCGTTCTGCAAGAGGCAAGCAACCAAGCAAGTTTTGGTATTGGTACCTAGGTAGAAGGCAGATTGGTTTTCGTATCTGTAGGCAGGCAAAAGAACGTCATCATCAGACATCGAGGTGGAAGACGAACACACACAATCAAGAGCTACAATCGAGTAAAATGAAAATGAACTGAATGTCAGTGCTTCTTTACTTTAGGTATACTTCGTTTACTTTCTCTAGCGATGTGCCCCTTCCAATGTCTTGGATGCGCGCTGGCAAAATCGTAGATAGGGAGAAATAAGCTCGTTATACTCTCGACTCTTGTTCATTAAACATACTTTTTCATACAGTACCTGCCAAAAGTTTTGTTCAATCATGAATAGTAGTGCGAGTCGAAAACAAGCGTTAAAGCCTTTAATATGTCTTCAAATATAAATAAACATCTCGTTGATATTTTCAGTAGTAAAT
>NW_020438892.1:898751-900988 GCF_000699045.2 Agrilus planipennis
TATAGATAGTATTTATTTACCTCATGACATATTGCAAAACCTAATTAATCACGAATTTCTAATTTTATGTACTATTGTCTCCGATTGTACCTCCCAAACATCCTTAACTCATAAATCCACTCGGAGTAATAATATTTCGTTTCGTCTTGCGTATTTGATCTTGGTCTTTTTGCCAATTTTGCCCATCAAAACACGTCTCATAGCGTAGCAATCTAAGTACTATCTGGAAAACTTGCAGTACGAAAAATCTAAAATGACTTTCACCGAAATAGACATCTTTGGCATTTAAGTTCCCACCCTCTCCCCCAATAAAAGTGAACCTAATAGATACTGTGCTTTGTTTTTCTTTTTTTTATCGACTCCATTTATCTGCTTCAACGTCCCGCCCCTTCTTCGTAACTAATTCAAATTCTCGATACTCATTTTTTATTCTCTACTTCAAATATTTCTACTGCATTTGTTTCAATAGAAAATTAAAATTGTAATATATCATTTCATTGTTTAAATATTACGATCACACGTAAAGATTTTCTTTTCGTTAACAGTACAATACAACTAACCATCCTTTAAATTCGTACGTCAGGAAACTACGTCCGAGTTTCAAGCTCCAAAATCCGGTTCACCATAGATGACAACCCCCCTTAACATCCTTAACTAACCAACCCAGTAATTTTAAAGTTTTCCTACGTTGGGTCTTCAACTGTGAATGCCCCACGACACACGTGTAAACAAACAGGCCTTTTACGTAACCATACACGTATGCGTGTATGTATGTATGTAGTAGAACTAATGTAATATCGTAAAAGTAAAAGTTACGTGTAGTGTGTACGTATATGTAAGAATGTTAAGTGTGTGTTTGTATTCGTAGCTAATAATCTCGGAAAATGGGTCATTGTCAAGGTTGCCGAGCAACATTATTATTATTGGTAGATGGTAATGTAATAACTAATCGTAAGTGAGAGTGGTAGGTAATAGACAAGTTATTAGTGAATGAGAAACAGACAGAAGGAGCGAGTGAGAGTGTACAACATGGTAGCGAAATTGTATGACGTAATGTTATGACCCCGATGTCGTTATAGGTACATTCAGCCGTTTATAACGCCATTCTGCTGTTTTAGTATTTTTTAAGTACTAGTCGCCATCATCATCATAAGTCGTCAGTCCTAAGACCGGTTGGACAAACTTTTTTTTAAACTTTTGGGTGTTTCATTCCCAGTCCGGACTACGCCGGAAGGTAGGGCGGAAGGCCCTCTTCAGCCTGCTTTCAGGAATCGTGGGAATGGGTGGGTGGTGGTTCGGGTGAGAAAGATGAGACGGATGAATGAAAGATTATCTGTGGAATATTATTGCATCAGCATTTGCCTAATTGATCCAAGGAAACCACAGAACCACAGACCAGGGCAGACGGACCCGGAATCGAACTGGCGTCCTCCCGAATACCTACTAAGCAACGGTCTAAACCTCTAGGCCATGACGCTCGGTCCGGTTGGACACGTACCTCCACCCTTTGCTATCCTGAGCTAATCTTCGCATTTCCCTAAAACTAGAACAACCCATCATCATCCTTAACTATTCGCGAACAGTAATACAATCTTGGTCTACCTCTACCCCTCCTAACTTCCGTTTCTGNTGTGGACTATTACTGCCCCAGCATTTGCCTAAGTGATCCAAGGAAACCACAGAAGAACTTGGACCAGGGCAGACGGACCCGGAATCGAACTGGCGTCCTCCCGAATACTAAGCAACGGTCTAAACCTCTAGGCTATGACGCTCGGTCCGGTTGGACACGTACCTCCACCCTTTGCTATCCTGAGCTAATCTTCGCATTTCCCTAAAACTAGAACAACCCATCATCATCCTTAACTATTCGCGAACAGTAATACAATCTTGGTCTACCTCTACCCCTCCTAACTTCCGTTTCTGCCTCTAATATGTCTCTGACTAGACCTTCATTCCTGACAAAGAGTCCTACCAACCTACCTTGTTCGTCTATTTCTAATTGACTTGTACAGAATCTTCTGTTCTTCTATTCTTTCTAATACCTCTTCATTGCTAACCTTCTCTATCCACGGTATCCTCATCATTCGCCTGTAACACCATATTTCTAACGCTTCTAACCTTTTCTTTTCCGCCGCTCCCACTGTCCATGTTTCGCACCCGTACAACGCCGCGCTCCAAACATACACCTTTAACAACCTTTTTCGAATTTCTAAATTAACCGTTCGCGAGCATAGAAG
>NW_020438892.1:901310-903725 GCF_000699045.2 Agrilus planipennis
AAAATAATAAAAATTACAATTTGGACCCGAATTTGTAAAAATTAAATCCCAGCAGAAATAAATTCACTAGGTATTTTAGTTGATATTGCAAATTAAATTGTTAATTAAGAAACTTGAAATAATTTTTAAAGAAGCATGTCAAAATTGATATTATTACAAGTTACCTAATAAATTCTACGATTTCTACGTCAAATTCAGTCACTTGCAATCGGAAATTGTAATTTTTGCGTTCATAAAAATTTAGTTTTCTGTATGTAGACAGAAAAGATTTTTTTGTTTTGATAAACTATTCCAAAAACAAAAGATAAAGTTAAATATTTGAAACTACGACAAAAAACAAAAAAAATTTGACAATCTACAATTTCTTCAGTAGGTACTCGATATTAAAACAGATGACGGTGTCAACATTTTTATTCTAGAAGTAAATTTTTAAAAAAAAAGGAATAACAACGAAATAAAAACACGATAACAGGTGCACAGAGCTGTCAGTATATGGGTGTATTTCCTGAAATCATTGACCCACTTCGCATATTTGCTAAAGGACATTCGCGCTCTGTGATCAGAAGCACGTCAATTTTACCATTCGTAGGTCAGAGACAAACAATTTTTGCAATGGATGGTATTGACGCATTAATGTTTTGTAAAGAGACACACACACACACACACACATACACAAGCCAGCCTGCCATCAAGGTTCATTCTCAATCGAATAGGAAGTGATCATTGTCGTCAATAAGACTGAGAAGGAGAGTTTTGGAAAGACAACAATAAAACACTTCCGGGAAAATTACAAATAACAAATGGTATGTATACGCAATAATACATTGCAAGCCAATTTTATTGCTATATTTAATATCTGTTATCCAAATTTCTTGACATAGCATTGAAGTCTCCGAAGTATATGACGTTTTATTAAAATTATTTGTTGTAAAAATGCTTTGGGCTAACAAACAATATCATTTAATCAATATCGTTTGATAACTGCTCCATATTTTATCCAATTTTATTGGAGGTTTCTTTCTTGACGCAGCATCGAAGTCTCCGAAAAAATTCTGATTTGACGTTATTTGTTACAAAACTGTCATGAATGCTTTGGGCTAACAAACAATGTCAATCTGAGACAACTAGAACGACGTTTTGGGATGAAAAATGACTTTAGGGAAATATGAAGTTGTGCCAGTTGTTTCAAAATGATATTATTCTTTGGCCCAAAGTATTTCTTGACATTGTTGTAAGAAATAATCCTAATGTGTGTCCAATACAATAATAAAAATAGGCATCGCATCATCGTTTGTCAATTATTATTATTGGAGTTATTTGTGTCATTATAAAGTGTTACAAAGTGCATGACCAAAGCAAGCCAACGCCAACATCGGCAGTCGACTAGGCGCGTTTGCCGCAATTTAAATGTCTTATAAAAGAAATCGAAAGTGAAGTGTGAACAGTCCACCTCCTGCTTGACGATGATGGTGCGTTCTGCAAGAGGCAAGCAACCAAGCAAGTTTTGGTATTGGTACCTAGGTAGAAGGCAGATTGGTTTTCGTATCTGTAGGCAGGCAAAAGAACGTCATCATCAGACATCGAGGTGGAAGACGAACACACACAATCAAGAGCTACAATCGAGTAAAATGAAAATGAACTGAATGTCAGTGCTTCTTTACTTTAGGTATACTTCGTTTACTTTCTCTAGCGATGTGCCCCTTCCAATGTCTTGGATGCGCGCTGGCAAAATCGTAGATAGGGAGAAATAAGCTCGTTATACTCTCGACTCTTGTTCATTAAACATACTTTTTCATACAGTACTGTGAATGCCCCACGACACACGTGTAAACAAACAGGCCTTTTACGTAACCATACACGTATGCGTGTATGTATGTATGTAGTAGAACTAATGTAATATCGTAAAAGTAAAAGTTACGTGTAGTGTGTACGTATATGTAAGAATGTTAAGTGTGTGTTTGTATTCGTAGCTAATAATCTCGGAAAATGGGTCATTGTCAAGGTTGCCGAGCAACATTATTATTATTGGTAGATGGTAATGTAATAACTAATCGTAAGTGAGAGTGGTAGGTAATAGACAAGTTATTAGTGAATGAGAAACAGACAGAAGGAGCGAGTGAGAGTGTACAACATGGTAGCGAAATTGTATGACGTAATGTTATGACCCCGATGTCGTTATAGGTACATTCAGCCGTTTATAACGCCATTCTGCTGTTTTAGTATTTTTTAAGTACTAGTCGCCATCATCATCATAAGTCGTCAGTCCTAAGACCGGTTGGACAAACTTTTTGGTGGGCGGGCAGTCCCTCCGGACTATGCCGGAAGGTAGGGCGGAAGGCCCTCTTCAGCCTGCTTTCAGGAATCGTGGGAATGGGTGGGTGGTGGTTCGGGTGAGAAAGATGAGACGGACGAAAT
>NW_020438892.1:906611-910714 GCF_000699045.2 Agrilus planipennis
GTACCAATAACAGCACATTTGAGCAATGCAATTGTAGTGGATAAAATGGTCAATTTTTCCGTGCAGTACTGTACGGATTATACGCTCCTCACCGGTTAAGAGTTTGGCCGAGAGTTGTCTCCTTTCTTTTCTGGCCTAGTGCTGTTCTTTTCTACTTTGCGCCGGTCAAACTGAAGGTCACATCGCTACAGAAAGTAAGCGAAGTATAATATTATTTTTTTATTAGGTAATGTATCTCAAAAATGATAAGAGATAGAGAAGTGTTTGTAGTCATCTGCGTTTGAATGAGGACAGAAAGGTCTACTGGTCAAAACAAAGAAGATACAACAAAAATTGAAATTTTAAAGTTTTGTTGCCTTCAAAAACACGGGACTGAAAGCTAGATATAACTCAAAATGTGGGAAAAAAAACATTTGGTAGGTTTCACAAGATTGTCATTTATTCTGGCGAATAGTTTGGTTTTAAACTATTTTCAAAGGAGTATATGTTAGTACTAAATTGGTCGATTACAATTGATGTTTAAATACTAAACTTGGTTTAGTATTTCATTATTCTCTTGTCGCTCTTGATAAGGGTGTATAAGAAGGACGGTTTAAATGGATTTTCGACATGGCAGTGTATCATTTGATTTTTAGTCTGTTGTATTAAAGTGTAAGACAAGTCAAGCCAAAAGCAATGAAAGAACGAAACGAACAGGCACAGCGTTGTGATGCAACGGTCTTGTACATGTAAGTTACTAGGTCGGTCGTGTTGCAATAAGAATTGGTGTTATTCTTTAACAAATTCTATAAACCAACATTGTTAAAAGGAAAAATACAAAAAAAAACGACCTCGCCTGCGACAGACCAATGCGCTAATGTCTAAAACCATCTTCAACATCTATACATGGAGAAAATGAAAAAGGAAAATTTACCTAAATATTAAAGTGATACTTACAATTTATCCACTAGCAAGTTGCTTCGTAAGCAAAAATAATAAAAATTACAATTTGGACCCGAATTTGTAAAAATTAAATCCCAGCAGAAATAAATTCACTAGGTATTTTAGTTGATATTGCAAATTAAATTGTTAATTAAGAAACTTGAAATAATTTTTAAAGAAGCATGTCAAAATTGATATTATTACAAGTTACCTAATAAATTCTACGATTTCTACGTCAAATTCAGTCACTTGCAATCGGAAATTGTAATTTTTGCGTTCATAAAAATTTAGTTTTCTGTATGTAGACAGAAAAGATTTTTTTGTTTTGATAAACTATTCCAAAAACAAAAGATAAAGTTAAATATTTGAAACTACGACAAAAAACAAAAAAAATTTGACAATCTACAATTTCTTCAGTAGGTACTCGATATTAAAACAGATGACGGTGTCAACATTTTTATTCTAGAAGTAAATTTTTAAAAAAAAAGGAATAACAACGAAATAAAAACACGATAACAGGTGCACAGAGCTGTCAGTATATGGGTGTATTTCCTGAAATCATTGACCCACTTCGCATATTTGCTAAAGGACATTCGCGCTCTGTGATCAGAAGCACGTCAATTTTACCATTCGTAGGTCAGAGACAAACAATTTTTGCAATGGATGGTATTGACGCATTAATGTTTTGTAAAGAGACACACACACACACACACACATACACAAGCCAGCCTGCCATCAAGGTTCATTCTCAATCGAATAGGAAGTGATCATTGTCGTCAATAAGACTGAGAAGGAGAGTTTTGGAAAGACAACAATAAAACACATCCTGGCATAATCCTTGAATTAGTGTTATCATTATCCGGTCATTTCATGTAGTACCTGCCGAGAATTATTTTGGTGCGATACTTGAAACTAAATTGTTTACGGTGAAACAACAAACGAAATTCAAATCTCGATTACACAAAAAAAACACTGCAACCCATTTGTCTGGTTCCCAAAAACAAAGAAAAATAATGTATTAATCTATATGTGTGTGTAAAAATGTCAAATTTCCCAATTCCCATCGTTTACTTCAGTGTTATCGGTCGTTTTACGATCGGGTTACTCGCTTGACCCATCGTTGAAGTCTAATGGTAATCTGCGCGTTTGAGGGTAGAAAATGAATTTAGGAGATTACGAAATCGGGGTAGATGTTTCAAAATGATGTTGTTTGATGATCCAAAGCATTCCTAACAAACAATTTCAATAAAACGTTACATTTTTAAGTGAATTTAGTTATCAACTTCAATGAGACAGAAACATGCCGATATTTGGCAAAAGAAATATCTCTTTTGGTAGCAACATAGACTGTAAGATGTCCAAATTTTAATTTTACTGGGGTTGTGAAGTATAATGGAGGCAGAAAATTCATCAATCATCAATTATTTATTTGCTAGTGATATTGTTGTGCGATTGAAAACGAAACCAACTGTTTGGCGTTTGGATGTTGTTTTGTACTATTACACATGTTTTAATCAATGTTTATGTTTAAAAATGTCAATTTGCCAATTTTCGTCGTTTACTTCAGCGTTATCCGTAGTTTTACTATCGGGTTACTCGTTTGACTCACCGTTGAAGTCTAATTGTAATCTGCGGATTTTAGGGTGGAAAATGAATTCAGCGGTATACAAAATCGCGCTAGTTGTTTCAAAATGATGTTATTTGTTGATCCAAAGCGTTACTGACATTGTTATAACAAACAATTTCAATAAAACTTCATATTTTTAAGTGAATTTTATGATCCACGTTAATAAGACAGAAACATGCCTATATATCATGAACCCTTTAGCAAAAGAAATATCTCTTTTGGTAACAACATAGACTGTAAAATGCCTAAATTTTACTTTTATTGAGTTGTGAAGTATACCTACTGAGCGCAGAATATTCATCAATCAATTATTCATTTGTTAATGATATTCTTGTGCGAGTAAGAACGAAAGCAATTGTTTGGCTTTTAGATGTTCCCTTAAAGTATCACACATGTATTAAACAATGTTTGTGTGTAAAAATGTCAAATTTCCCAATTTTCGTCATTTACTTCAGTGTTATCGGTCGTTTTACGATCGGGTTACTCGCTTGACCCATCGTTGAAGTCTAATGGTAATCTGCGCGTTTCAGGGTGGAAAATGAATTTAGGAGATTACGAAATCGGGTTAGATGTTTCAAAATGATGTTGTTTGATGACCTAAAGTANAACCCTATAGTTTTAGGGAAATGCGAAGATTATCTCAGGATAGGAAAGAGTGGAGGTGCATGTCCAACCAGTCTTAGGACTGACGACCTTATGATGATTGAAATTGCATAGGTACTTTGAAAAAAAAAAGATTTTCTAAAAAGTTGATGAAAGTTGGCCATTTTCCATCTCCAGATTACGATAAAAAAAAGAAATCAGAGACAATGTTTAAGGTTTAAGAAAAACATGAAGAAAATTGTGCACTGGATATCGTTTATAACGCTGCGATATTGAAAGGAATGTCACCGATGCCTTTCGTTAAAAATTACACGTTTAATAATTCCTGGACACCCCGACACATAAATGCACTGCTGTGTACCCGGTATTCGTACCTAAGATATGAAATACGTACGTATAACGAACGTATGGATTAATTTCAGAGCCAATCTTATTAGTGCATTTGGTACATTTATAGACGATATTCTAGGAATATAGTGCACGCGTTTGATCATAGGTGCCTACGTATATACACACCAAGTTAAATTTAATGCATTTAATTATTTATTGACCTAAATCGTTGACTTCTTGTTCCAATATAAAACAGACGCTGTCTTTGTATATCTGTAGCATTAACATTTAAATTTATGAAGCTGTACACAAAGATTATTATCACGGCTTATTTAACACTAAAAAATCTGGGATTCACAAGGACGATAAAACGGGATAGAAACAACTTCTAGCGATGAACAGAGCAAGATCAACACTAAGACTGTTGGAATTTGGAAGAACGTTCCTCATTCAATTCTAAAGCTCCTGTAAAAATTACAAATGGATTCACTAAACCGTTAAGTTGTTGAAATTTTAAAAAATTGTAATTTTACACGTCAGTTTATGGAGATTCGTTAACCGAACAGATTAAATTTATTTTTATTAACAGAAAAAAAGCTGCCAGAAAGCAAGGCAGACAGTT
>NW_020438892.1:915181-932096 GCF_000699045.2 Agrilus planipennis
AAAATAATAAAAATTACAATTTGGACCCGAATTTGTAAAAATTAAATCCCAGCAGAAATAAATTCACTAGGTATTTTAGTTGATATTGCAAATTAAATTGTTAATTAAGAAACTTGAAATAATTTTTAAAGAAGCATGTCAAAATTGATATTATTACAAGTTACCTAATAAATTCTACGATTTCTACGTCAAATTCAGTCACTTGCAATCGGAAATTGTAATTTTTGCGTTCATAAAAATTTAGTTTTCTGTATGTAGACAGAAAAGATTTTTTTGTTTTGATAAACTATTCCAAAAACAAAAGATAAAGTTAAATATTTGAAACTACGACAAAAAACAAAAAAAATTTGACAATCTACAATTTCTTCAGTAGGTACTCGATATTAAAACAGATGACGGTGTCAACATTTTTATTCTAGAAGTAAATTTTTAAAAAAAAAGGAATAACAACGAAATAAAAACACGATAACAGGTGCACAGAGCTGTCAGTATATGGGTGTATTTCCTGAAATCATTGACCCACTTCGCATATTTGCTAAAGGACATTCGCGCTCTGTGATCAGAAGCACGTCAATTTTACCATTCGTAGGTCAGAGACAAACAATTTTTGCAATGGATGGTATTGACGCATTAATGTTTTGTAAAGAGACACACACACACACACACACATACACAAGCCAGCCTGCCATCAAGGTTCATTCTCAATCGAATAGGAAGTGATCATTGTCGTCAATAAGACTGAGAAGGAGAGTTTTGGAAAGACAACAATAAAACACATCCTGGCATAATCCTTGAATTAGTGTTATCATTATCCGGTCATTTCATGTAGTACCTGCCGAGAATTATTTTGGTGCGATACTTGAAACTAAATTGTTTACGGTGAAACAACAAACGAAATTCAAATCTCGATTACACAAAAAAAACACTGCAACCCATTTGTCTGGTTCCCAAAAACAAAGAAAAATAATGTATTAATCTATATGTGTGTGTAAAAATGTCAAATTTCCCAATTCCCATCGTTTACTTCAGTGTTATCGGTCGTTTTACGATCGGGTTACTCGCTTGACCCATCGTTGAAGTCTAATGGTAATCTGCGCGTTTGAGGGTAGAAAATGAATTTAGGAGATTACGAAATCGGGGTAGATGTTTCAAAATGATGTTGTTTGATGATCCAAAGCATTCCTAACAAACAATTTCAATAAAACGTTACATTTTTAAGTGAATTTAGTTATCAACTTCAATGAGACAGAAACATGCCGATATTTGGCAAAAGAAATATCTCTTTTGGTAGCAACATAGACTGTAAGATGTCCAAATTTTAATTTTACTGGGGTTGTGAAGTATAATGGAGGCAGAAAATTCATCAATCATCAATTATTTATTTGCTAGTGATATTGTTGTGCGATTGAAAACGAAACCAACTGTTTGGCGTTTGGATGTTGTTTTGTACTATTACACATGTTTTAATCAATGTTTATGTTTAAAAATGTCAATTTGCCAATTTTCGTCGTTTACTTCAGCGTTATCCGTAGTTTTACTATCGGGTTACTCGTTTGACTCACCGTTGAAGTCTAATTGTAATCTGCGGATTTTAGGGTGGAAAATGAATTCAGCGGTATACAAAATCGCGCTAGTTGTTTCAAAATGATGTTATTTGTTGATCCAAAGCGTTACTGACATTGTTATAACAAACAATTTCAATAAAACTTCATATTTTTAAGTGAATTTTATGATCCACGTTAATAAGACAGAAACATGCCTATATATCATGAACCCTTTAGCAAAAGAAATATCTCTTTTGGTAACAACATAGACTGTAAAATGCCTAAATTTTACTTTTATTGAGTTGTGAAGTATACCTACTGAGCGCAGAATATTCATCAATCAATTATTCATTTGTTAATGATATTCTTGTGCGAGTAAGAACGAAAGCAATTGTTTGGCTTTTAGATGTTCCCTTAAAGTATCACACATGTATTAAACAATGTTTGTGTGTAAAAATGTCAAATTTCCCAATTTTCGTCATTTACTTCAGTGTTATCGGTCGTTTTACGATCGGGTTACTCGCTTGACCCATCGTTGAAGTCTAATGGTAATCTGCGCGTTTCAGGGTGGAAAATGAATTTAGGAGATTACGAAATCGGGTTAGATGTTTCAAAATGATGTTGTTTGATGACCTAAAGTATTCCTGACATTTTTATAACAAACAATTTCAATAAAATTATACCTTTTTAACAGACTTCATTGACTAACGTCAATAAAACAGAAAAGGAAAATTTTGCAAAGTCAACAAAACACTTCCTGGCATAATCCTGGAATTCGTGTTATTATTTTTCGGTTATTTCACAGCCGCCAAGAATTGTTTTGGAAGCGAAATTCAAACCTAGGTATGTAAAAACGTTTCAGGTCCTCAAAGCTGAAACCTTAAAATTTGTTTGATTCATTAACAATTATGAGAGCCGTGCATCGTTGCCGCTGTTCGAAAAACCACGTCTTTCGCGCTGTTGCCATACACGCCAGGTAATCTATGTAATAATTAACTTACATTATTATTGAAATGACCTCGTCCCACTTCACGGAACTTGAATCCAAGAAATTACTAACTAATTCTACGTCGGCGTTACAGAGGTGCCTGCAATAGCGAGTTGAATACTTGACGTGACGAATTCACGTGAAAATTTACTACATCCGATCGGATTCTGTCTACGTCCTCACTCGTTCTAATCCCTCGTCGGAACTCAGGGCAAAGGACAGTCAAGTAGAGAAACAAACGACAACAAATGAAGAAAAACAAACGAATAGTTAAAACCACAGATGAAACAGATGAACGAAAAACAGAAGAAAATTAATATTCAAAACGGTCATAGGTGTCGCCCTATTGCTATTCCGCTTGTGGTACACAAACTTGGTACAGCCATGTAAAGATGATGTGGTTTTTCAACGTCTCTACCGTATATTTTTCGGGTGGGGAACACATTTGATGATAATTAGTGCGATAATTTCCAGCATTTTTAAACAAATTTTTCATGAACTTCTTGGAATGTTTAGCAACATTTTGCAAATATGTACGTATTTGTGCGAAAACAAAATAGCAACGGACTTGTTTTCGACTGTTTACACATAAATTCCTATTTACGAAGACCACGAAACTTAGCTATAGCGTGCGTCTAATTACGATGTTGTTTTGTTTTTCTTTTTGTTATAACAAAAGAAAAAAACAAAAAAAGGAGACAGAAGACAATCTTGCAGCAGGTTTCCGAAAGATGCAATTAAGTTTTTACATGCATTAGGCATTTCAATTGTTGAAATTATCAATGCTGGTACAAGACCTGTCTTCTTATACATTAATGCATTTGTCTCTTCTATTCACGTGTGTGTGTTTTTGTGTGTGTATGCGTTGTATAAAATAGTTGCGTGTTAGCTTTAGCTACCTGCACATTACAGAAAATCGTGTCATGGCCAACGCCAACCGCGTCGCGAAGCAGAATCAATTTGCAGCCAAGAATAACAAACGGCCTGCTTTATACACAGGTTGTAGTAATAGTGTACATACTATTACTATACAAAGTAAGTGAATATTTGAGTAAAATGATAATTATCGTCAAGAGTTTTATCTTATTGACTCGCTGTTCGCTTGTTTTTGTACGTATTTGACTTACAAAAAAGAAAGCGAATCGAAAAATACCAAATATCATTGTTTTTGAAGTACGTCGGTCCATGGGTTTGTCTGTTCAGATTAAACTCGAAAATTACTCGTTCGATTTTAATGCAGTTTTCTCTGCTAGATAGACTGTTACTTCCGGATTGTTATGAACTAAGTTTCAATATCACAAATAATGTTCAGGATTCTGGTCTTAACTCAAGGAACACCCTTAACTCTTAACGAATAATTTGTGGGTTGAGTCAAAAATTACTCTTTCTAAATTAATCTAAACATTTCCTATAAACCACTTAATACGAAAACAAAAAAAATCTGATTCAAGTATATGTATAACTATGCATATGTTTAGTGTACCTAATGTGGTACAAGTTTCAATACCATCGTCAGTACCTTCGTTTCTTTCGTTTACCGAGTTCTGTTCATGCTTCGTCGACAATGTACAAAAGAATTGAATTACGCGGTGCAACGGTGCAAGTCGTTATTCAAACGTACCAAAATAAATAACAATAACTTTTTCGTAGGGCTCTTCCCTACCAACAAGTGAACTGCTGGACGCCAGAAGACGATTCACATTCACAGTAACAAATATTTCCATGTTCAAAATTTCAAGTAACTGGACATCCACAATATTATCATGTAAAATTTCTTAATTTTAAATTTTAATTCTTTTGAGTAAAAAAATCTGCAATGGTGAAATATATGAAAAATTTCGACCCCTACAAGTCCAATGGACTTTACGTTAAATACAACAAAATTCTCTCAAGTTTTGGCATTGATGTCAAAAATCTACTACATAAAACGAATTTTCCTATCCCTCGGGAGCAGGTACATTTTTCTGGATAAAATATAGCCTATGTCCTTCCCTGTACCCCTAACAATGTGTGTAAAAAATTTCATGATGATCGGTTCACCAGTTAAGGCGTGAAATTGTAACAAACATTCACATTCATAATATTAGTTAGGATTATCTGCTAATTTGTTCTCTGGGTCAAGGGCATTCAGAAAGAAATGTAAAAAAATCAATGATCAATATCGATATTTAAGAACCTTCCCATTAAATCTACACGAGATAAATGTCCACACTTCAGGGTTAATAAACTAATTTCTAAGCATGCTCCCAACAAAACCAGACGCTAGCAAAACGGCTGACGGGCTTGGACATATCTATATATATATGCATGTTATGTCCCTAATTTGCAACTCTTTGCATATTGCTGTTACTGTTACGCAAAACTTTCTCCCGACGACTTGTACCGACCTTGACCGTGAAAGAAAAAAAAAACACAAGTCATCAACAACAGTAAAGTGCAAGGCATCAATTCATTAACAAGTAGTCGGTATTTTTACAATGAAATAGATATATAATAATATTCACCGCAAAAAACAATTCAAATGGAGAGTTAGCTGGACAGTTAAGGACATTTATAATATGCAGGACCTTAAATATCATTATTTTTTAATGATTTTTAACATATTCCGAAATAGCAAGACGAAAACAAAGGTCGAAGCAACAAGACCAAATACGCAAGACCAACATTTTCATGTCGTTAGTCCTAAGACTGGTTGGATATACATCTACACTCCTTCCTATCCTGAGCTAATCTTCGCGTTTCCTTAAAACTAGGACATCCCACATCCTTAACTATTTGCGAAGAGCAATCTAATCTAGGTCTACCTCTACCCCTCCTAACTCCTGTTTCTGCCTCTAATATGTCTCTGACTAGACCTTCATGCCTGAGAAGGTGTCCTACCAACCTATTGACTTCCATAGAGTCCTCTGTTCTCCTATTCTTTCTAATACCTCTTCATTTCTAACCTTCTCTATCCACTGTATCCTCATCATTCGCCTGTAACATTACATTTCGAACGCTTCTAACCTTTTCTTTTCCGCCGCGCCCACCGTCCATGTTTCGCACCCGTACAGCGCCGCGCTCCAAACATACACTTTTAACAATCTTCTTCGAATTTCTTAATTTCGTTCTCGAGCATAGAAGTGACTTCTTTTTATTGAAGGCGACTCGACCCTACGGTAACCTCTGTTTTATATCCTTACGCAAGATTAAACAAAAAAAATATTAATTCCGCTAGATTATGAGTTAAACTATTTGAAGCAACCCTAATATTGGAACAAAACATTTTTAGTATTTGAAATTTTTACTAGATTTTAACACTAATTATAAAAAAAATAAACTTAATCCTTTTTGTACTATTTTGTTCGCTGATAGGTCAATTTATGCAATTAAGGAAGAGTAATTTCTAGAGTTTTCATAACTCTCAAGACTATCAACAATATTTTTGTGTGAATGTGATTTTTTAAGATTAATGAAAATTGGGCGATTGTTTATGTGTAATCCATTGCACAGGTTGTGTTGATGGGTTTGTTTAAAAGTAAAACAAATGCAAAAGCCTGTATCAGATCGGCGGCAACTAATGGTAAGGTATCTTAGGAGTGATGAAATTGAATATTTAACCTTTAGTATGTAGTTGGGATCTATTCAAAAGTGAAAGCGACCGTAAACTTATCGAACGAATAATTCAAAAGCGCAAAGAAATATCACGATAGCTTTTCAGGCAAACGAAATTGGTAAATATTTGAACTATTTACTTCTGATAGGGACTGTTCTAACTACTTTCCAGTCAGGAAAACGTCAACTTACAAACTACGACTCATTTACATTGTTTACAACTTTTCAAGATGGAAAATTCTAATTTCATTATGACGAAAATGACAAAACACTAAAATATTGATTCAAGACTAAATATTGCATCTCCACTAAAGTGCAAAGTAAAAGAATAATCATATGAGAATAATAAACAAAATATCCCTGCAGATAATTACAATTTTCTGCATTTTCATATTTTCAATTTCAAGATTTTCACATTTAAAAAATGGGCATTAATATTAGTTGTTACATATTTTGGTGTCAACGTATTTTGTCTGTTTTATTGCACGATATTTTTCTTAAAATTATAAGTTCGCATACCCTTAAAAACACAAGAGTCATTAGAAAATTCTACAAACAGGAATTAGCAATTTCCTGAAACAATTACTACGAAATGATGCTGTATTGTGCACTGTTTTTTAAACATGAAAGTGCGCTATTTGTTAAACAAATAAAGTTTAATTTATATGTATGTCTAAACATGACAGAAGTATTTTAAAAACATTACCTCGTAACAGAAATAAAAAAAAATTGTTAATAAGCATTACTGAATGCAGTTAAGCAGTCTCGAACAATTATTATTAACATTTGATACACATTTTTCATTATTTATGTCATATTTTCAAAAACAAAATACAAAATTAAACTGTAATATATATATACTGATTGAACTCATTAAAATGTTAGTGACTTTTCTTAAAAATGTAAATCCAAAACATTTTATTACAACTTTTATAAAACCTAAACTTTGTTATACTTCATTTACTTTCTCTAGCGATGTGCCCTTTCCAATGTTTTGGATGCGCGCTGGCAAAATCGTAGGTAGGGAGAAAAAGGCTCATTGTACTCTCGACTCTTGTTCATTAAACATACTTTTTTATACAGTACCTGCCAAAAGTTTTGTTCAACCATCAATAGTAGTGCGAGTCGAAAATAAGCGTTAAAGCCTTTAATATGTGTTTAAATATAAATAAACATCTCGTTGATATTTTGAGTAGTAAATGGTAGCAATAACAGCACATTTGAGCAATGCAGTTGTAGTGGATAAAATGGTTAATTTTTCCGTGTAGTACTGTACGGATTATACGCTCCTCACCGGTTAAGAGTTTGGCCGAGAGTTGTCGCCTTCCTTTTCTGGCCTAGTGCTGTTCTTTTCTACTTTGCGCCGGTCAAACTGAAGGTCACATCGCTACTGAAAGTAAACGAAGTATATGTTTGGCAGTAAGTTCTAAATTGTTTAACAACAATATTCTTAGTTCCTGAAATACTTTAAAGGTACACACAAAACATTTTGTTTATCAATTTTTAGTTCAAATTTTTGTTAAAACAGTAACAATAACGGTAAAGTTAACTGCCCGTACATATTAAATAAGGAAATAAAATAATTATAAACAAAATATAATTTTTCTGTGTATCGAGACTTAAACGCGACGCACGCAGCCTAGAAGTACCTTTTATACACTAACAAAATTGTAATGATTATTTATTTATGCATTTTACATTTAAACAAACAAAGTTGTTTACTATTACGTGTAAAAATAAAAACAAAAAACAATAACAACAGATCATTGACGTATTTCGAACGTAGTGGTTCAAGTAAAAAGTTGTGTAAATTAATTACCAGCAACTTTTTCAAACTTAGAAACGGAAATACTAAATACATTAAGGCAATATTTTGTGTTAAGGTTTTTGCCATTGCATCTACAAGACACTTATTTGTACTATACAAAGAAATTAAAAATTTCCACTAGCCGATCAAATCATCACAGGTTGCTCAATCCAAAAACTGGTTGGACATGGTCAATCTTCGCATTTCTTTACTCTTTCCGATACTTATTTTTGATCTTTTAGATATACAGGGGCAAAAGATTAGTATGCTTAGATTTGCATATGATATAGCAGTATTAGCATTTAGCAAGGAGTTGGTATGCAAGGGAAGAAAAAGTACGGCAAAATCGAATATAAAGATAGGAGACGAAAAATTATAAGAAGTGGCTGATTTTAGGTATCTAGGAAGTCAGATAAGTCAGGACGGAAGGAGTAGTAGGGATATACAGCAGAGGATAGCGCAGGGTCGAGTCGCCTTCAATAAAAATAAGTCACTTCTATGCTCGCGAAAGGTTAATTTAGAAATTCAAAAAAGTATGTTAAAGGTGTATGTTTGGAGTACGGCGCTGTAAGGGTGCGAAATATAGATGGTGGCGCAGCAAAAAAAAAGGTTAGAAGCGTTCGAAATGTGGTGTTATAGGCGGATGATGAGGATATCGTGGGTAGAAAAGGTTAGAAATGAAGAGGTATTAGAAAGAATAGGAGAACAGAGGACTCTATGGAAGTGAATAAAAAATAGGCGAGATAGGTTGGCAGGACACCTTCTCAAGCATAAAGATCTAGTCAGAGACATATTAGAGGCAGAAACGGGAGTTAGGACGGGTAGAGGTAGACCTACAAGGAGTTAAGGTGCGTGTCAAATCATTCTTAGGACTGACGACCTTATGATGACTTTATTTTCATCATCGTCTACAATACCACATTTCAATCCAATTGGAAACCCAATTTTGGTTGCTAGCGTTTAATTTTTATTAATTATTATCACTAGATTAATCATCTCAACAGTAGTCACACAAAACCATCCCCTAATATAACGGCATCAGATGTTTCATGATCCTTAGAACGTTTACAAGGGTTAGGGTTGCCATCCGTCCGGGTTTCCCCGGATTTGTCCTAGTTTAGAGGGCATCCGGGGAGCGTCCGGGGGGGGCTTCATTTGTAGTCCTGGTTTAAAAATTTAAAGTCTTGGGCCGCCCGCCACACACGTAAAAAAAATCTAACTGATTATTAAAACAATTTGTAACAAACTGTAATAAGAGTAATAAGAATACAGACCACTTCGAATTATTTTATAAGATTCTGTTTTGTTAGGTACATTGAAAATGATGATAAAGAATGACTAAATTTAATTTTAAGGTCTGAAAATAAATAAAAGGGTGATTTATGACATTTTCAACTGTTTTTTGTTACACTGACTATGTTTAAAAAAACCTGTTGACATGTCCGGGTTCTGGACTCTAAAATCCGGGGTTTTCACGCGTCTTGTCCTGGTTTCCAAATTTTAGAGATGGCAACCCTAACAAGGGTTCTAACTTCTACTTTTCTGTCCGATTTTGGCATTTTGTTTGGTTTCAGTGACTTCAAGCAACAATAACGCAGCTCCAGAGCTGTACCACGACTTTTGCTGTCAAGTGTACGTATGCATACGCACAGCCGACCATAAATCTCTTCGAAAATCATTTCAATCATTCTATTTCGTAAACTTAAATGTCTGCAACAACTGAATCTGTTCGTGCTGGATTTTATTCGGTCCATTTCGACATCCAATATAATTGACCTCGTACCAAAGGTGCCACTTGCCGGAAACAGACCGTAAAAAATTGAACAGTCGTCGGCAGCAGAAATTCTGCTACGCATTGCCATTATTTTCATTTGTTTGTATCAATGATCCCCGGACTTTTTAATCTCGTAAATCATTTGCCAATTTTTCGGGTTTTTTTTTTTGGCACTGTTACAAATTTGTCAACTTCGAATGCGACATATCATCGATCTCAAATTTTCCCATAACTAGGGAAAGCATAAGTCATAAGTTCCTCAAATCTTCATCATGCTTCATATACTTTGGGAGTCTTTAGTCTGTATGACATTGTTAGTTACTTAATAGTGGATTAATATGCGATTTAAATTAATTTGAAATCAGAAAATACTACAAACGGCACAGTGAACGCCATCTGTAGCACGATGCTACATTTTAGGATTACGTATTTTTCAACAAGGTCCACTTTTTGGATCTCATCAGCGCGTCGCAGGCAGCTCCGACAGAACACAGACCAACTTTTACCTGCTGTCTTAACAGTACGTTTCAGAAAATACTACAAAGAGATCCAAAAAGATCGAAATCGCGATCCGCGTCTGGCAGTTTCGACAGAATACAGACCACTTCGAATTATTTTATTATTTAATTTGAAATCGTTTTTTCGATTTTTTATTTACCCACCACAAACTACTTCAAATTAATGAGGGAAAAATTGTTGCTGTTGTCACACCCCCGCCGGGAATCGAACCCCCGGTACCTTTGGCTTTACGCAACACGTCTTTAGTCTGTATGAAGAATAAAAAACAACAGTATAGAAGCAGAAGAAGAAAATCTTGAAGTAAATAGGATTGATGAGGATTATAATATAATTAAAAGGAATTTTCTTATATGAAGATTGAAAAAACTTTGGCGGTTGTTGTAGAACAAAATAGCTCAAACCCCAAGGGACTTCAGTCCCTGAAGAAGGTAACCTTGTTACCGAAAAGTGCTTCGGACAATTGAAGTGTCGTGTTTTTGGCGTTGGGGTTTGAGCTATTTTGTTTGTTCTAGGAATTTTCTTGTTTTTTTTTTTCCAATCCGACGGGATTTGATTTGAACCTTGACGAAGCTCTGGTACAAACTAGAGTGCGTGAATCGGATTGCGAGTTTCGATTATTTAGAGAGCCCGACCGTAGATTCAACCACAATGGGGAGGTTCTTAAAGAGAAACCAGACTAAGACAGGTCCCTGAAGGAGTACAGGAGGAGCTCTTTCAGTACTCAAGGTGGCAAAGATCACGAAGATCGGTATGACACTCTGGTGCACATCATTGTGATGTGGAAGGCAACAGAAAAACAACCATATTATGATATCCCGAAAAAATGTTGGTGTCCTCTGTGGTAAAATACTCTAGACGGAAACTAGTCCCCCATTGGGATGTCCGGAGTGGAGGTGCGTGTCCAACCATTCTTAGGGCTGACGACCTTATGATGATCAAAACGAATTTTAGAGACATAGGGCACAGTTGTAATAAGATAAGAAACGTGCCAGTTAGGCAGGAGTCCCTCAGCTAGAAGACTAAAGAAAAAGGGAACAGATGGAAAGGATATTGAGGGAATTTATACGAAGGGCAAGTGTTATGAGATGTATCAGAAAAAGGAAGACAGTGTAGAGGTAGATGAATTAGAATATCTCAAAGTTTCGAGTTGGCATCAAAAATTTTAAGGAATAATGTGGATAGATGATTTGGAAGACGACAGTATATCTCAAAATGATAAAAAAGTTTCGAGTTGGCATCAAAAACTTTAAGGAATAATGTGGTGGATAGATAATGATGATGACTGGAAGATGACAGTAATTATCTCTCGCGTATCACTTTCTTTATAGGATGCAGTCTCGATTGTCGCTTGTTTCACTTTTATTATATTTTGAGGCCTGCAGCTCTGCTGTAGACGACCGCGATCCTGTTACACCCCCGCAACCGGGGGCTTGTCTTCGCCAGCTTCGATAAGTCAGGTCTCTTTGTTTCAAGTAGTAGCAAAAAACGACCATTAGTTTTTATTGTTTATTACTGTAACAGATGCAGTAGTTTATGCATAAAGTGTATGTCACAAAAACAGGTTACCGTTACAACCCGTTGATTTTATTAGCAGTTTTTTCCTTTTTATTAACATTTCCGGGTTGCACATACCGATTTTTCAAAATTTTAGTGCCTACTGTTTCGAAAAAAATAAAATAAAATAAAACGATTACCTACACGTATATGTGAGATACGTATAGGTGCAATTGTTTATATAAGAAAATTAATTTCAAATGTTATGTGCCTGTCGCATTTTGCGTAAATTATTTGCACAAACGACAAATTGATTCTTGCTCAGTGTATCTAATTATGTATCGAGTGTCCAGTGAGTACCTACCAAGCCACAACTACTTAACATGCCATGAGTAATTACTACTATTAATCATTATTACCAATTAATGACATTACTTACCGAAGAACATGCAGTAGACGAATACGTTTTACTTTTGAATAGATAACAACATTAGCTTTACATAATTTTGCAGTTTTGGGTCTATACTCAACCACAACTTACAGCAAGTATGTGCCGAGTGTTTTAGTATATGGATAAATATTGATTGAAAAGCAGACCGTTCGACTCCTTGTGTGATTCTGTATTTTTTCTTTCTTTACAATTTTTCGATCCGACACATATTTATTGAGTTATAAGTACATAAAACCTAGCGTTGAGCACAATTTCGGGAAATCCCCGGCTTGAAATAAAAGAGCGCTACTGAAACAATTGACCAATCAGAACACAGTATTCCAGCTGCAAACAGCTGCTGATGCAGCAATGAACAAGTGCTGCGATTGGTTCATTTTTAAATTACAATTCCTCTAAAACGGTGCATCGCATTGGAAAAGTGTAAAGAGAAAAGTTCTTCAAAATTACGTGGAGAATTTGACGGTGCACTTTTTATAGTACCAGCACTACATCTAATAGTGAATTGGCTCCATGGTATATTTAAGAAAATTAAGACGATCGATTCATCAAATTAACGTTCTCGTTTTCCATGATGTTTCAATTGAATTTCGCCTAAAGGAGAGATCTAAACCACGAACTGATCTCATTAGTCCTTTCTAGCAATTATAATTTTCCAAATTTGGAAATGTCCCTTCCTATCTCTGCACAGGTAATTGCGTTGGGAAAAATAAGCATTCAGAAAAAAATAATAAATATATACAGTGTGTAACAAAACAAAGACTTTTTGATAATAAGAAAAACAAATGGGGCTTTTATTTTCTTGGGTTGGTATAACTGACCCTATTTGTAGGGTAGTAGGGTCTGTTTCTAATAAGAAAAATTGGGAATTGCTTCCCGTTGAAAACAGTTGAACGTAGAATATGTAAAATGAAACTGAAACCTGAAAATCGCAAATAAGTTTTTTTGAACATTTTTTTACAAGACTGCTTTGGTGTAACAAGCAAACAAACAAATACTAACTAAAGACTAATACTCACACATCAAATTTAACAATAGCATTTACTATTTATTCGTCCAGTAGTGTGCATAAACTGGGAATATGTTGCAAAATATCATAAAGTAAAAATTTGTTAATTTTATGGGTTTATATATGGGCAACAATACAATGCATTCCATACATGTGTTTTATTAACTTTTGTAAATTGTTACTTGTTATAATATAATTGCAGTGTTATTTATAGCAGTTTACAGCGACAAGTGTAAAACGGACATTCAAAAATTGGGACAATTTTACTACAGCTTTGTTCTTGGTGGGCAAGTATTAGGTATTCGATTGTGAACAACTTCGAAATCGTTCTTTGTTTCTCCATTTTTAGTTTTGAATGGGGGTTATCACGTATTATATAGCTCGATAAAGTAATATAAGCAAGTAGAACCCAATACTACAGTTTACTTTAGCATTTACGTATATTTGTTTAGATGTAAGGTAGACATACAAAATCCATCAAATTGAAATATGTAATTCAATTTCAAGAGAGTCTTCTTAGGTGTCTGTCATTAGTTCATCATTATAAGGTCGTCGGTCCTAAGACTGGTTGGACACGCACCTACACTCCTTCCTATCCTGAGCTAATCTTCGCTTATCCCTAAAACTAGAACAACCCACATCCTTGACTATTTGCGAACAGTAATCTAATCTAGGTCTACCTCTACCCTTCTTACTCATGTTTCTGTCTCTAACAAATCTCTGACTAGATCTTCACGCCTGAGAAGGTGTCCTACCAACTTATCTTGCCTACTTTTTATTGACTTCCATAGAGTCCCCTGTTCTCCTATTCTTTCTAAAACCTCTTCATTTCTAACCTTCTCTATCCACAATATCCTTATCATTCGCCTGTAACACCACATTTCGAAATCTTCTAACATTTTCTTAGATTAGTTCACGAAATATAAAACTTTAAAGATTTAACACAGCTTAATACGTAATTTCATTCACGTTCCAATTTGCCCACGGTCTCTAATACTGTTTTACTTAGAAACTCAAGAATATTCATTGCCAAAGTTTTAGAAGAAGTTACTGGTTTAACTGCTAAAATTTTCCAGAAAAGCGGAGATTGTTTTAAAGGATTTATTTCATACAATATTTGTTTGGTATAAAAAAAATACTATAAGGACCATAAGGACGGCTGCGAAACATGGACGGAAAAGTTAGAAGCATTCGAAATGTGATGTTACTGACGATTGATGAGGATAACGTGGATAGAGAAGGTTAGAAATGAAGAGGTTTTAGAAAGAATAGGAGAACAGAGGACTCTGTGGAAGTCAATAAGAAGTAGACGAGATAGGTTAGTAGGACACCTTCGCAGGCATGAAGGTCTAGTCAGAGACATTTTAGAGGCAGAAACAGGAGTTAGAAGGGGTAGAGGTAGACCTAGATATAATTACTGTTGGCAAATAGTTAAGGATGTGGGCTGTTCTAGTTTTAGGGAAATGCACAGTTTAGCTCAGGATAGCAAGGAGTGGAGGTACGTGTCCCACCAGTCTTAGTCTTATGATGACAATGGAGGACTATAGGTGATTGTGATGAAAAAAAAATTGTTCGGTATATTATCGAATGACGTGCTTCATTTTTCTCAATTCCTGCGGTACTTTGACAGACATGTGTTGTATTTTTAGAAGCGTGCGATCATGGTGTGCGTGTGGATTATTGTGTGTGTGTATGTATTTGTTTGTGTGTGTAGTTGTATTCATAATACGCGATTGAGTAAGCGAGTGGTGTAACGAAATCCGTCCACTTAACATTTACTAACGCTTTTCAGAAGAGTCGTATGCGCAACAGACCATGAAGATAGTTATGAAACTGGACAGGATTTCCGAATGTGACCTGGATTTTCAAAGCGCCATACTCTCGGTCAACGCGTTTTGTAATTGGACCGCCAAATTTTATGTATTTCGATACTTAACAGCACTGAATGTTACTTTATTTACACGGCGATTTATTATTTATTAGAGGGGCTCAACAAAAATACTGATATGCAAGGAGAAAAAGTAGGGAAGTAGCGGATATAAAGATAGGAGACGAAAGATTAGAAGAAGTGACTGATATTAGGTATCTAGGAAGTCAGATAAGTCAGAACGGAAGGAGTAGTAGGGATATAAAGCAGAGGATAGCGCAGGGTCGAGTCGCCTTCAATAAAAAGAAGTCACTTCTATGCTCGCGAATGGTTAATTTAGAAATTTGAAAAATATTGTTAAAGGTGTATGTTTGGAGCGCGGCGTTGTACGGGTGCGAAACATGGACAGTGGGAGCGGCGGAAAAGAAAAGGTTAGAAGCGTTCGAAGTGTGGTGTTACAGGCGAATGATGAGGATACCGTGGATAGAGAAGTTTAGAAATGAAGAGGTATTAGAAAGAATAGGAGAACAGAGAACTGTATGGAAGTCAATAAGAAATAGGCGAGATAGGTTGGTAGGACACCTTCTCAGGCATGAAGGTCTAGTCAGAGACATATTAGAGGCAGAAACAGGAGTTAGGAGGAGTAGAGTTAACGTAGATTGGATTACTGTTAGGAAATAGTTAAGGATATGGGTTGTTCTAGTTTTAGGGAAATGCGAACATTAGCTCAGGGTAGGAAAGAGTGGATTTGCGTGTCCAACCACTCTTAGGACTGATGACTTTATGATGATGAGAGGGTGGCGGAGCCGTACCAAAAAGGAAACGTGCCGATAGATGCCCAGAAATTTAGAACAATTACCTTCATATCCCATGCGTCAAAAATGTTAACCAAAATTGTATAGAGGAGGATGGAGAATAGGGCGGAAGAACTATTAGGGGATGACCAAGAAATAGAGGAACGGGGAAGGCGACTTTACCTTTGTGGGAAACAATACAGAAAACAATAGAAAAAGGAGAGAGCGAGCACATAGAATTTGCAATTTTTGACAATATAAAGTGGAGCAAGATGCTAAATATACTTAAAAGTGTAAAGACGAGATACAGAGTTAGAAGAAGAGTGATACATAGTTTGTGTAAAGAGCAACTGGCAATTATTACAGAACATGAGCATCAACGTAGAGATGTAAATATTAGGAAGAGGGTCACGCAAGGATAAACATCCTTAAAGACAGGACAATTTTATGGATAGATACACAGGGGCAAAAGATTGGTATGGATGTTATAGTAGTATTAAATAGTGCTAAACAAGGGTAAAGAGTGAATATAGAGATGGAAGACGAAAAATTAGAACAATAAGTAGCCGATTTACGGTATCTAGGAAGTCAGACAACTCAGGATGAAAGGAGGAGTAGAGACATGAAACAATGGAAAACGCAAGTAAAGGTATCTGGAGCAAGGCGCTGTACGGGTGAGAAATGTTGACGGTGGGCGTGGCGGAAAAGGTTAAAAGTGTTTGAAATACAGAGAAGGTTAGAAATGAGGATGTATTACTATAGAAAGAAAGGGAGACACTATGGATAGGTTGGTAGGACGCCTTCTCAGGCACGAGAGGCTAGTTAGACACATATTATAGGGTTGTTCGGAAAGTCATTTCGTTTTCTTTTGTGGAAATGAAAGACAGTTTTCGTATAATAAACAAATACTTTATTAAATTATATATTGACCGTTCTGGTCCAACACCTTTTGCCATCTTTCTGGTAGTAGCATAATTCCACGCTCATAAAATTTTTGGTCTTTGCTGGCAAAAAACTGATCGAGGAGGTTTTTGACCTCCTCATTTGAGGTGAAGGTTTTACCGTCTAAAAAATTTT
>NW_020438892.1:934956-937606 GCF_000699045.2 Agrilus planipennis
AAAAAAAAAAAAAAAAAAAACGAAAAGAGATCTAGGATCTACAACGATCACAACGAAGAAACAGAAGAGGAACTACTACTGATAATAACAGATAAACATCCAACATCCCCGGTTCGTTTCAAGTTGCACACGTGATCATCAATTGTTATGTCGGGGTATATTCGAAAGCATCCGTGGTTCGTTCGGAACAACACCAAAAAAAAGTGAAACAAAACTAACTAACAGCAACAACTATTGCCGAAAGAGTCATCGCAATCGTTAAACAAACGTAACTATCCAAAAACAACAGGCAGACAGCAGATAAACTAGAAGCGTGTGGTGTAATCCTAACAGGATCAGCCGCAGCAGCGGTAGTAGTAGTAGTAGAGTAGTAGTGGTGTTGGTAGTAATCCAATTAATAAAAACAAGTGACCGCCGGGGGTCTTCGTTTGTTTCACGCACCACGGACACTAACAACTAGGATCGACGAGCGCACATTGTCCAAAAACAGTTGATGGACTGACAAACGAGAATCGGTGGTGGTTGTTGTTGTTATTGGTTGGACTAAAGAAGCGACAGCAACCAACGACTATCAATTATTATTATTATTGTAACAACAAAACTACTGAACAAACTAACAATCAATAATAATAACAACAACAACAATAACAATAATAATGGTGCACCTCTACCGACATGGAAAGCACGAGAGGGACTGACTGACCGGGCTGTTGCTCGTTTGTTTCCTCGGTGGCGAGACTTGCGATCGGGAGTTGCGGTGAGACTCCGTTCGTCCGAACAGCGTCCGGTCCCCTAAACTATGTATCAACTAACAAACTGCACGGCACGGGGATACAATGGTTAATGATTAGGAGCCCATGTAATAAGTGAAAGTGTCTTGTACGCTCGCGGGACCGCTGACCCACTTTCCCATGAACCAGGTCTATGTTAGAGCGCGCTACCGAGGTGAAGTCATACGCCACACACACACGTAAGGATTCGGGCGTTTTTATACATTAGCGTTTGCTTTTTACAATTCCGACCACAAAGTTTTTCTACTTGTCCTATTCAATCAACAGACTATTTACGAACAAGTAAAGAAAGAAAAACTGCAGCAAGCAACAAGCAGCAGCCTCTTGATCAGGTGCAAACGGGTGCTTTTTCGATTTGTACTCTAATTAATCACTAATTATAACTAATTAACATAATATCTATATGATAGAATATGGCCAAGAACGATTAACAAATGAAGGATCCGGTTTGTTTAGATTTTGGGCAAGGTGAAGATTTTCCATGATATCTTCATGTACCTGTTTTGGGCGTTATCGGAATTATTTATTTTTGAATTGACAGATAACATTCAAGTAATTCTATGCTGTATTTTATTGGGCGAATACCAAACATTTTTGTTGATACACGAGTTATCCTCCACGGAGGGGTTCCTGACGCTTATGGATATTGAACAGATAGAAAGAAAATTTTCTGATACATTTCAAGAGGCAATCAAATAAGGGTCAAGCACTTGGTCTTTATTTTTTTTTAAGTAAAATTTAACAGAAGAACGTCAAATCGAGTTGTTTCAATCGATTGTTTTATCAAACAATCAAAAGGTAGAACCTATTCAACTGTTATTGTACAGACTTTTTTGAAGCTTTTTGCCAAGAAGCAAAACAAAAGTTAGTGTCTACAAGTACTAATGACAAATAAGAAACCAAACTTTTGCTTTTTGATTTGGAAACAAACCATAAGGTATTACGTATTTTAGTGACTAGGTGTTGTGTCCCACAATTGGGCCACAATTCCAAGCTTTGCGTAACAACGTGAAATAAAAATAAGAAAAAAAAGAAAAGAAAAAAAAATGACTCACCCTCTAGTTTCATGCCGACATCGAGACACTTCTGAAACCGACAGTACGGACACCGTTTCCGTTGAGTCTTGTCTATATGACAGCTCCGTTCGGCCACACACGTGTACACCTTCTTGTTCTGCACGGTCCTTTTGAAAAACCCTTTACAGGACTCGCACGTAAGCAAGCCGTAGTGATAACCCGACACTTTGTCCCCGCACACCGGACACAACTCCTCGATTCCGTCCTTGGTGTCGGGAAGGTCGCCTCCGCCGACCACCGAGTTGCCCGGCAGCTGGTATCCCGCCATCAGGTCCATCCCAGCGAGCGATCCCGTTGCCCCTGAGGAAAACAAATAAGTGTCCATATTACTCATAGCGCCGTAGCTCATTAACGAGCTGTTATGGGGATGATGGTGGTGGTGTTGGTGCTGCTGCTGCTGTTGGGGATGATCTTGGTGATGGTGGTGCTGCTGCTGCTGTTGGTGTTGCTGCTGGTGGTGTTGCAGCACCATGTTCTGCTGGCTGCAACTGCTTATGTTGTACGAGGAGACGCCGCCGAGGGGCGGCGACCCGTACAGAGGGGGCGGCATGGGACTCGAGGCCTGAAGGGCCGAAGTCACCGCCGAAACGGTCACAGCCGCCGAAGAAGATCCCGTGGAACTCGTGCCGTTAAACGGGTTCAGGGACAGCAAAGTCGAATGCTGTTCCATGTCCAATAACATCTCCAAAAAAAACACAATCTACGTCAAGACACCGTCATGCCCTCCACGATTATGGTCAAGAAAGGGAACAGTCAGAATATTCAAAAAAAAAAAAAAAAAAA
>NW_020438892.1:937619-939205 GCF_000699045.2 Agrilus planipennis
AAAAAAAACGATTCCTTTAAAATCCCACCAAACAGACAGCATCACCTTTTTTTGGTGAATATCGGCTTTGGAAATGGGTTGAGCCGGTTCATCTTTTTTGCTCCATGACCTCTTGCGTTTGACGTTATAGAATCAGAAGCACAAGTTAAGAGCAGTCTTATTAGGACTGACGACTCCGTCATGATGGTAATGACGATGATTTAGCCCAATCGTTAGCCAAAGAATTGGGACCAAACAAGATAGCACACACACCTTTCTAGACACTAAATCAGTAAGCGACTCAAAGAGCACCAGTCCTGCCAAAAATTTACTTTCCTTTTCCAAAATACCAAAACCGACCGCCCATTGCGCCACATTCGACGCCCAACGGCATAAGCAAATGTCTCAACCACACTCAACATCATTTTTATTGATAACCACAGTTGTCTATTATCGTTCTTATTATTATGCTACATTATTTAAGTTTATTTGTGTTGCGACACAATTATGCCACTAAAGTACTTTATCTCTCTTTTAGTACGTTTCGGACACTGTAGCAACAACAATATCACGTTGTAGCATGTAGTGTACCCACAAAAGATGGTAAAGAAACAACAACAATAATATTCGTACAATAATAGTGCCGACGAATGCGAATGAGCAGCAGCGGTGGAGGCAGGTATGCCATTCCCGTACCTACCTAAATAAAGCTTTCACTTTTTAAATTCGGCGTCGTTTCTTCATCATTTTTAAACGGCTCGACTCTAGTAGTTAGTATCCGCCTAACTCTATTTAGGTACCAGCCATATTAGTCGGTTGTTTCATGAGATAGACGAATGCGGTGCACATTTAACAGTCTACTACATAATATACAACACACAAACAACAACAAGTAATTTATTGCGAAAGAACCATGAACCACTAATCATAATCATCATCATAGGGTCGATTGTAAGTCCTAGGACTCTTGACTCCATTCCTTCGTATTGTTAACAATTCCAATCTTTACATTTCCCAAAAAGTAGAAAAAAAACATCCTACATCCTTTACTCATCTACCTCTCTTTACTCCTGTTTCTGCTTCCAAAAAATTCTACTGGTTTCCAGAGCACCTTCTGTTGTTTTACCGCGCAGTTTCTAACCTTATCTATCTCCGGCATTTTCACCGTCTCAGTCTTTTTCGGATTTTTTAATTAAACAAAACTGCCAAGCCTTTCATCCTTTCTTAAGGATATTTAGACAAGAGTACATAAAGTTAGAAATTCGTGATTAATTAGGTTTTGTGGCATATCATAAGGTAAATAAATGCTATCTATACTAAAAAAACGTATACAGTTTGAAGGAAAATTTGGAATTTGACCAAAAACATTCAATAAAATAAGAAATAACGAATAATATGGAAAATTTTTAACTGACTTAACAGTGAATATGCCTTGATTTCAACTTCGAAACAAAAAAATATTTAGTTTCAATCTCTATTAATAATGAGCGTAAAACTTTTTAATATGTTTGAATAATAATTAAAACTTTAAAATTGCATTTTTTTTAAACAATTATAAATATTATCATTATATTATCAAGTAAAAACGAGATTTTCAGCTAATTTTT